>NC_056726.1:1995583988-1995822619 GCF_019279795.1 Protopterus annectens | reverse complement strand
TTTAAAAACAAAAAATTTTAAAAATAGCAAACAAATTTCAGCAAACACTAACTTCAGTTCAAGTTAGTGAAGAGCAGAGTTAAAACTGCCAGTTCAGTTAATATTCCTACAACACAGTTTAAATCAAATTAAATGCTGTATTTTTTTAAAAAAGTGCAGATAAAGGTACTTAAATTCTCTTATACGTCCAGTTGAATATAACCAAGTTCTTAGCCGGCCAAAGCTGAGGTTTTTAAGCAGAAAATATTTCACACTGTACCACTTAAATAGGCAAGGACAGGAAATCAAAGAATGTGGCTACCCCACACCTGTAATTACTAGCAAATAACAAAATTCAGCAAACACTAACTTCAGTTCAAGTTACTGAAGAGCAGAGTTAAAACTGCCAGTTCAGTTAATATTCCTACAACACAGTTTAAATCAAATTAAATGCTGTATTTTTTAAAAAAAGTGCAGATAAAGGTACTTAAATTCTCTTATACGTCCAGTTGAATATAACCAAGTTCTTAGCCGGCCAAAGCTGAGGTTTTAAGCAGAAAATATTTCACACTGTACCACTTAAATAGGCAAGGACAGGAAATCAAAGAATGTGGCTACCCCCACACCTGTAATTACTAGCAAATAACAAAATTCAGCAAACACTAACTTCAGTTCAAGTTACTGAAGAGCAGAGTTAAAACTGCC
Organism: Protopterus annectens; assembly: GCF_019279795.1. Classification (NCBI taxonomy): domain Eukaryota; kingdom Metazoa; phylum Chordata; order Ceratodontiformes; family Protopteridae; genus Protopterus; species Protopterus annectens. The sequence continues at coordinate 1,995,821,935 of NC_056726.1, read as the reverse complement.
AGTTCAGTTAATATTCCTACAACACAGTTTAAATCAAATTAAATGCTGTATTTTTTAAAAAAAGTGCAGATAAAGGTACTTAAATTCTCTTATACGTCCAGTTGAATATAACCAAGTTCTTAGCCGGCCAAAGCTGAGGTTTTAAGCAGAAAATATTTCACACTGTACCACTTAAATAGGCAAGGACAGGAAATCAAAGAATGTGGCTACCCCCACACCTGTAATTACTAGCAAATAACAAAATTCAGCAAACACTAACTTCAGTTCAAGTTACTGAAGAGCAGAGTTAAAACTGCCAGTTCAGTTAATATTCCTACAACACAGTTTAAATCAAATTAAATGCTGTATTTTTTTTTTAAAAAAAGTGCAGATAAAGGTACTTAAATTCTCTTATACGTCCAGTTGAATATAACCAAGTTCTTAGCCGGCCAAAGCTGAGGTTTTAAGCAGAAAATATTTCACACTGTACCACTTAAATAGGCAAGGACAGGAAATCAAAGAATGTGGCTACCCCACACCTGTAATTACTAGCAAATAACAAAATTCAGCAAACACTAACTTCAGTTCAAGTTACTGAAGAGCAGAGTTAAAACTGCCAGTTCAGTTAATATTCCTACAACACAGTTTAAATCAAATTAAATGCTGTATTTTTTTAAAAAAAAAGTGCAGATAAAGGTACTTAAATTCTCTTATACGTCCAGTTGAATATAACCAAGTTCTTAGCCGGCCAAAGCTGAGGTTTTTAAGCAGAAAATATTTCACACTGTACCACTTAAATAGGCAAGGACAGGAAATCAAAGAATGTGGCTACCCCCACACCTGTAATTACTAGCAAATAACAAAATTCAGCAAACACTAACTTCAGTTCAAGTTACTGAAGAGCAGAGTTAAAACTGCCAGTTCAGTTAATATTCCTACAACACAGTTTAAATCAAATTAAATGCTGTATTTTTTTAAAAAAGTGCAGATAAAGGTACTTAAATTCTCTTATACGTCCAGTTGAATATAACCAAGTTCTTAGCCGGCCAAAGCTGAGGTTTTTAAGCAGAAAATATTTCACACTGTACCACTTAAATAGGCAAGGACAGGAAATCAAAGAATGTGGCTACCCCCACACCTGTAATTACTAGCAAATAACAAAATTCAGCAAACACTAACTTCAGTTCAAGTTACTGAAGAGCAGAGTTAAAACTGCCAGTTCAGTTAATATTCCTACAACACAGTTTAAATCAAATTAAATGCTGTATTTTTTTAAAAAAAAAAGTGCAGATAAAGGTACTTAAATTCTCTTATACGTCCAGTTGAATATAACCAAGTTCTTAGCCGGCCAAAGCTGAGGTTTTTAAGCAGAAAATATTTCACACTGTACCACTTAAATAGGCAAGGACAGGAAATCAAAGAATGTGGCTACCCCCACACCTGTAATTACTAGCAAATAACAAAATTCAGCAAACACTAACTTCAGTTCAAGTTACTGAAGAGCAGAGTTAAAACTGCCAGTTCAGTTAATATTCCTACAACACAGTTTAAATCAAATTAAATGCTGTATTTTTTTAAAAAAGTGCAGATAAAGGTACTTAAATTCTCTTATACGTCCAGTTGAATATAACCAAGTTCTTAGCCGGCCAAAGCTGAGGTTTTTAAGCAGAAAATATTTCACACTGTACCACTTAAATAGGCAAGGACAGGAAATCAAAGAATGTGGCTACCCCCACACCTGTAATTACTAGCAAATAACAAAATTCAGCAAACACTAACTTCAGTTCAAGTTACTGAAGAGCAGAGTTAAAACTGCCAGTTCAGTTAATATTCCTACAACACAGTTTAAATCAAATTAAATGCTGTATTTTTTTTAAAAAAAAAGTGCAGATAAAGGTACTTAAATTCTCTTATACGTCCAGTTGAATATAACCAAGTTCTTAGCCGGCCAAAGCTGAGGTTTTTAAGCAGAAAATATTTCACACTGTACCACTTAAATAGGCAAGGACAGGAAATCAAAGAATGTGGCTACCCCCACACCTGTAATTACTAGCAAATAACAAAATTCAGCAAACACTAACTTCAGTTCAAGTTACTGAAGAGCAGAGTTAAAACTGCCAGTTCAGTTAATATTCCTACAACACAGTTTAAATCAAATTAAATGCTGTATTTTTTTAAAAAGTGCAGATAAAGGTACTTAAATTCTCTTATACGTCCAGTTGAATATAACCAAGTTCTTAGCCGGCCAAAGCTGAGGTTTTTAAGCAGAAAATATTTCACACTGTACCACTTAAATAGGCAAGGACAGGAAATCAAAGAATGTGGCTACCCCACACCTGTAATTACTAGCAAATAACAAAATTCAGCAAACACTAACTTCAGTTCAAGTTACTGAAGAGCAGAGTTAAAACTGCCAGTTCAGTTAATATTCCTACAACACAGTTTAAATCAAATTAAATGCTGTATTTTTTAAAAAAAGTGCAGATAAAGGTACTTAAATTCTCTTATACGTCCAGTTGAATATAACCAAGTTCTTAGCCGGCCAAAGCTGAGGTTTTTAAGCAGAAAATATTTCACACTGTACCACTTAAATAGGCAAGGACAGGAAATCAAAGAATGTGGCTACCCCCACACCTGTAATTACTAGCAAATAACAAAATTCAGCAAACACTAACTTCAGTTCAAGTTACTGAAGAGCAGAGTTAAAACTGCCAGTTCAGTTAATATTCCTACAACACAGTTTAAATCAAATTAAATGCTGTATTTTTTTAAAAAAGTGCAGATAAAGGTACTTAAATTCTCTTATACGTCCAGTTGAATATAACCAAGTTCTTAGCCGGCCAAAGCTGAGGTTTTTAAGCAGAAAATATTTCACACTGTACCACTTAAATAGGCAAGGACAGGAAATCAAAGAATGTGGCTACCCCCACACCTGTAATTACTAGCAAATAACAAAATTCAGCAAACACTAACTTCAGTTCAAGTTACTGAAGAGCAGAGTTAAAACTGCCAGTTCAGTTAATATTCCTACAACACAGTTTAAATCAAATTAAATGCTGTATTTTTTAAAAAAGTGCAGATAAAGGTACTTAAATTCTCTTATACGTCCAGTTGAATATAACCAAGTTCTTAGCCGGCCAAAGCTGAGGTTTTTAAGCAGAAAATATTTCACACTGTACCACTTAAATAGGCAAGGACAGGAAATCAAAGAATGTGGCTACCCCACACCTGTAATTACTAGCAAATAACAAAATTCAGCAAACACTAACTTCAGTTCAAGTTACTGAAGAGCAGAGTTAAAACTGCCAGTTCAGTTAATATTCCTACAACACAGTTTAAATCAAATTAAATGCTGTATTTTTAAAAAAAAGTGCAGATAAAGGTACTTAAATTCTCTTATACGTCCAGTTGAATATAACCAAGTTCTTAGCCGGCCAAAGCTGAGGTTTTTAAGCAGAAAATATTTCACACTGTACCACTTAAATAGGCAAGGACAGGAAATCAAAGAATGTGGCTACCCCCACACCTGTAATTACTAGCAAATAACAAAATTCAGCAAACACTAACTTCAGTTCAAGTTACTGAAGAGCAGAGTTAAAACTGCCAGTTCAGTTAATATTCCTACAACACAGTTTAAATCAAATTAAATGCTGTATTTTTTTTAAAAAAAAGTGCAGATAAAGGTACTTAAATTCTCTTATACGTCCAGTTGAATATAACCAAGTTCTTAGCCGGCCAAAGCTGAGGTTTTTAAGCAGAAAATATTTCACACTGTACCACTTAAATAGGCAAGGACAGGAAATCAAAGAATGTGGCTACCCCCACACCTGTAATTACTAGCAAATAACAAAATTCAGCAAACACTAACTTCAGTTCAAGTTACTGAAGAGCAGAGTTAAAACTGCCAGTTCAGTTAATATTCCTACAACACAGTTTAAATCAAATTAAATGCTGTATTTTTTTAAAAAAAAGTGCAGATAAAGGTACTTAAATTCTCTTATACGTCCAGTTGAATATAACCAAGTTCTTAGCCGGCCAAAGCTGAGGTTTTTAAGCAGAAAATATTTCACACTGTACCACTTAAATAGGCAAGGACAGGAAATCAAAGAATGTGGCTACCCCACACCTGTAATTACTAGCAAATAACAAAATTCAGCAAACACTAACTTCAGTTCAAGTTACTGAAGAGCAGAGTTAAAACTGCCAGTTCAGTTAATATTCCTACAACACAGTTTAAATCAAATTAAATGCTGTATTTTTTTTAAAAAAAAAAGTGCAGATAAAGGTACTTAAATTCTCTTATACGTCCAGTTGAATATAACCAAGTTCTTAGCCGGCCAAAGCTGAGGTTTTAAGCAGAAAATATTTCACACTGTACCACTTAAATAGGCAAGGACAGGAAATCAAAGAATGTGGCTACCCCCACACCTGTAATTACTAGCAAATAACAAAATTCAGCAAACACTAACTTCAGTTCAAGTTACTGAAGAGCAGAGTTAAAACTGCCAGTTCAGTTAATATTCCTACAACACAGTTTAAATCAAATTAAATGCTGTATTTTAAAAAAAAAGTGCAGATAAAGGTACTTAAATTCTCTTATACGTCCAGTTGAATATAACCAAGTTCTTAGCCGGCCAAAGCTGAGGTTTTTAAGCAGAAAATATTTCACACTGTACCACTTAAATAGGCAAGGACAGGAAATCAAAGAATGTGGCTACCCCCACACCTGTAATTACTAGCAAATAACAAAATTCAGCAAACACTAACTTCAGTTCAAGTTACTGAAGAGCAGAGTTAAAACTGCCAGTTCAGTTAATATTCCTACAACACAGTTTAAATCAAATTAAATGCTGTATTTTTTTAAAAAAAAGTGCAGATAAAGGTACTTAAATTCTCTTATACGTCCAGTTGAATATAACCAAGTTCTTAGCCGGCCAAAGCTGAGGTTTTTAAGCAGAAAATATTTCACACTGTACCACTTAAATAGGCAAGGACAGGAAATCAAAGAATGTGGCTACCCCCACACCTGTAATTACTAGCAAATAACAAAATTCAGCAAACACTAACTTCAGTTCAAGTTACTGAAGAGCAGAGTTAAAACTGCCAGTTCAGTTAATATTCCTACAACACAGTTTAAATCAAATTAAATGCTGTATTTTTTTAAAAAAGTGCAGATAAAGGTACTTAAATTCTCTTATACGTCCAGTTGAATATAACCAAGTTCTTAGCCGGCCAAAGCTGAGGTTTTTAAGCAGAAAATATTTCACACTGTACCACTTAAATAGGCAAGGACAGGAAATCAAAGAATGTGGCTACCCCCACACCTGTAATTACTAGCAAATAACAAAATTCAGCAAACACTAACTTCAGTTCAAGTTACTGAAGAGCAGAGTTAAAACTGCCAGTTCAGTTAATATTCCTACAACACAGTTTAAATCAAATTAAATGCTGTATTTTTAAAAAAAAAAGTGCAGATAAAGGTACTTAAATTCTCTTATACGTCCAGTTGAATATAACCAAGTTCTTAGCCGGCCAAAGCTGAGGTTTTAAGCAGAAAATATTTCACACTGTACCACTTAAATAGGCAAGGACAGGAAATCAAAGAATGTGGCTACCCCCACACCTGTAATTACTAGCAAATAACAAAATTCAGCAAACACTAACTTCAGTTCAAGTTACTGAAGAGCAGAGTTAAAACTGCCAGTTCAGTTAATATTCCTACAACACAGTTTAAATCAAATTAAATGCTGTATTTTTTTAAAAAAAGTGCAGATAAAGGTACTTAAATTCTCTTATACGTCCAGTTGAATATAACCAAGTTCTTAGCCGGCCAAAGCTGAGGTTTTTAAGCAGAAAATATTTCACACTGTACCACTTAAATAGGCAAGGACAGGAAATCAAAGAATGTGGCTACCCCACACCTGTAATTACTAGCAAATAACAAAATTCAGCAAACACTAACTTCAGTTCAAGTTACTGAAGAGCAGAGTTAAAACTGCCAGTTCAGTTAATATTCCTACAACACAGTTTAAATCAAATTAAATGCTGTATTTTTAAAAAAAAAGTGCAGATAAAGGTACTTAAATTCTCTTATACGTCCAGTTGAATATAACCAAGTTCTTAGCCGGCCAAAGCTGAGGTTTTTAAGCAGAAAATATTTCACACTGTACCACTTAAATAGGCAAGGACAGGAAATCAAAGAATGTGGCTACCCCCACACCTGTAATTACTAGCAAATAACAAAATTCAGCAAACACTAACTTCAGTTCAAGTTACTGAAGAGCAGAGTTAAAACTGCCAGTTCAGTTAATATTCCTACAACACAGTTTAAATCAAATTAAATGCTGTATTTTTTTTTAAAAAGTGCAGATAAAGGTACTTAAATTCTCTTATACGTCCAGTTGAATATAACCAAGTTCTTAGCCGGCCAAAGCTGAGGTTTTTAAGCAGAAAATATTTCACACTGTACCACTTAAATAGGCAAGGACAGGAAATCAAAGAATGTGGCTACCCCCACACCTGTAATTACTAGCAAATAACAAAATTCAGCAAACACTAACTTCAGTTCAAGTTACTGAAGAGCAGAGTTAAAACTGCCAGTTCAGTTAATATTCCTACAACACAGTTTAAATCAAATTAAATGCTGTATTTTTTTAAAAAAGTGCAGATAAAGGTACTTAAATTCTCTTATACGTCCAGTTGAATATAACCAAGTTCTTAGCCGGCCAAAGCTGAGGTTTTTAAGCAGAAAATATTTCACACTGTACCACTTAAATAGGCAAGGACAGGAAATCAAAGAATGTGGCTACCCCCACACCTGTAATTACTAGCAAATAACAAAATTCAGCAAACACTAACTTCAGTTCAAGTTACTGAAGAGCAGAGTTAAAACTGCCAGTTCAGTTAATATTCCTACAACACAGTTTAAATCAAATTAAATGCTGTATTTTTTTTAAAAAGTGCAGATAAAGGTACTTAAATTCTCTTATACGTCCAGTTGAATATAACCAAGTTCTTAGCCGGCCAAAGCTGAGGTTTTTAAGCAGAAAATATTTCACACTGTACCACTTAAATAGGCAAGGACAGGAAATCAAAGAATGTGGCTACCCCCACACCTGTAATTACTAGCAAATAACAAAATTCAGCAAACACTAACTTCAGTTCAAGTTACTGAAGAGCAGAGTTAAAACTGCCAGTTCAGTTAATATTCCTACAACACAGTTTAAATCAAATTAAATGCTGTATTTTTTTAAAAAGTGCAGATAAAGGTACTTAAATTCTCTTATACGTCCAGTTGAATATAACCAAGTTCTTAGCCGGCCAAAGCTGAGGTTTTTAAGCAGAAAATATTTCACACTGTACCACTTAAATAGGCAAGGACAGGAAATCAAAGAATGTGGCTACCCCCACACCTGTAATTACTAGCAAATAACAAAATTCAGCAAACACTAACTTCAGTTCAAGTTACTGAAGAGCAGAGTTAAAACTGCCAGTTCAGTTAATATTCCTACAACACAGTTTAAATCAAATTAAATGCTGTATTTTTAAAAAAAAAGTGCAGATAAAGGTACTTAAATTCTCTTATACGTCCAGTTGAATATAACCAAGTTCTTAGCCGGCCAAAGCTGAGGTTTTTAAGCAGAAAATATTTCACACTGTACCACTTAAATAGGCAAGGACAGGAAATCAAAGAATGTGGCTACCCCCACACCTGTAATTACTAGCAAATAACAAAATTCAGCAAACACTAACTTCAGTTCAAGTTACTGAAGAGCAGAGTTAAAACTGCCAGTTCAGTTAATATTCCTACAACACAGTTTAAATCAAATTAAATGCTGTATTTTTTTAAAAAAAGTGCAGATAAAGGTACTTAAATTCTCTTATACGTCCAGTTGAATATAACCAAGTTCTTAGCCGGCCAAAGCTGAGGTTTTTAAGCAGAAAATATTTCACACTGTACCACTTAAATAGGCAAGGACAGGAAATCAAAGAATGTGGCTACCCCCACACCTGTAATTACTAGCAATTTGTTTCCCAGAGACTCCCTCTACTGTGGAATAGATTCCCACTCCATGTCAAGAAGAGTACCTCTTTAACTCTTTTTAAGTGCAACCTGGATAACTGGATGGGGAACAAAAAATACACCCAGGGCTTCCACTTGTGTCTCTGCTGGACAGAGGCATTGGGTGCTGACATTTCAGAACATTGCCTAATTCTTGGCTAGGCTTGTAAGAGCCTCAGGGCCAATAACCTGGTAACTTCCTATGATCCTAAAGCCACACCAGTGTCTCATTCACCAAGGCACAATACGGATGTCCCACTTACCAGGCTGGACAAGGAGAAAGTCACAGTCAGCTGTCTTTCTGGTGCCCAGATTTTCCAAATCATGCATGCACTCCGGTCTCTCAGCAACAAGTACTGTTATGACTCCGTCATAGTCCATGTTGGTGTGAATGACCTGAGACGTACCTCACTGGACTATATGAGGAGAGACATGGTCGAGCTCTCTGAGTATGTGTCCCATCCAAGTGTGTCCCTAGCCTTGAGCAGCATACTATCCTCACCTAGAATGATTCCACAGTATAAAGAAAAAATGATTGATTTCAATAATTTGGCTTGGTTTTTGGTGTCATTCCAAGGGGATTCGGTTCCTGCCTGGGAAGCCATGGTCGACAAACTTCGGTGCTTTGCCAAAGACACTTTGCACCTGGCACCTCTAGACTTTCAGCTGCTGGCAAAGGCTCTTGCCTCTCCCATTATGTAATGCCTTTTTTAGGCAAGGTTTCAAAAACTACATTACCAATGTGAAATTAACCAATCAGAACAAGATAAGGGTCATGCTGCTAAATGCTAGGAGCTTAAACCAAAAACTGCACTACCTGAAAGCATTTCTGTCAATAGAAGATGTAGAATGTCAGTGCAGTCACAGAAACCTGGTTTAAGGCCTGAGAGAGTGCCCCAGCCTTGCAAGGCTATAATGCCTTCCACACCTTTAGACCACAAAATGAACGTTTGAAAATCAGAGGAGGCAGTGTTTCAATCTATATTACAGATAAATTCACCTCATTTCTAATTAGACTGGATAACTCCATGGAATTACTCCAGGTCCAGATTACGGTGGGTAAGACCCCCATTCAAGTCCTAGCCAGTTAATCCTCCTCCATGGATCACGACACCCACTAAGCCTACATAACCCTTTGTTGTAAGATGGGTTGCCACCTGGCTCACAAACTGGACACACACTGTCAAAGTGGCTGATTCCACATCAACCAGCAGACCAGCATTGTGCCACAGGGGTCAGTGCTGGGCCCCTACTGTTTGATATATACTTTTCAGAAGTTCAGGTCAAAACTAAAGGGTTGTGGAAAGTTTGCAGATGACTGCAAACTAGGTGCAATCATTGACTCCCCAAATGATGTCAGAATAATCCAGGATGGTCTCACACAGACCAACAAATGGTGTATTAGTCATGGTCAAAAACTAAATTCAAAAGATGCATCATCATTCCCTTCGGCACAAACAATGTCCCTCCACACTATCAAATCAATAACAATACCCTAAGTACACATGAAGTGGTAAGGGACCTGGGATCACAGGTTGATCTCAACCTTAACTTTGACTACCACTTGTGTACCATTGTAAGGAAAGCTTTCCACGTAGCTCACTTGATTAGTAAAGGCATCCCTTCAAGCAAAAGAAGTTATAGCCCCCTATACTTGGCGTTATCCAACCCATAATTGAGTATAACACCCCATTTGGTATGTACTGCACTAAGTACCTACAGCAATTAGAGAGACCTCAGAGGTTTCTAATGAAGAAGATCAAGGGCCTCCAGCATGTGCCTTACATGGACTGACTAAAATCCCTGTCACTACACTCCATATTATATAGACTTCTAAGGGAGACTTATGCCTGGCCTACAGAGCAACCCAAGACCCAAACCTAATGAACTTACTGCATGCCCTTAAATCAAATGGATCTAGGACTACCCATTCCAGAGACTTACATATGGCCTGCAACTTAAATAGGGCATGTTGGAGGGAAAGATTTATCTCCCAGTGATTGCCACGTCTTTGGAACAGGCTACCAATTCATGTGAAACAGAGCACCTCTATGACACTGTTCAAGAGGAACTTTGATGAGTGGATGGGGCAGCATAAATTCTTACCTGGAGTAGCCTCCACAACTCTTCTAGAGATGGGCAGTCATCACTAAATACAATCTTGGGTATCGACTAGTACCTTTACGGTATTAGATTGGGTTGAAACGGCTAGGCTTAAAATTACCTCCTGGTCGATAGTCTAGTCATCTGCTATGAGCCTATGATCCTATAAGGAGAAAAACTCCAAAAAAACAAACACATTTAAGTATTTTGACGATTCCATAAAAAGTGAATTACATCTGTTTACATTACAGACAATAAAGTAAATTAGAATACTTTTACGTACAAGAATTTAAGAAGGAAGTTAACTCATTACTACATTACAAGATGTTTGAAATCAACACTGTAATTTGGAAGTTAAGAAAACTCAATGTAGACAGGTAGGCATACAGAGAGAAATATGTTTGGACTAAGTAGCTGGAGGTGAAATGGAGGGGAGGGTAGATTGAGCTGAGTTGGGGCATAGGCAGGACCAAGAGTTAAACAGGCTTTCTTTGAGGGTTTTTTTGAAGCAGTTATTGTTAGAGATAGTTCTAAGACAAAGGGGTAGATGACTCCAAGTTTTTGCAACAGAGTGATTATAGAGAAGTTTACCTAAGTTTTTATTGAGCTTAAAGTTTGTAATTAGTTTAGTGTGTTCATAGTGACTTTCCATTTAAGTGCTTTGGCATTTTCTATAACTAACTTCTGCTAACTTAGTTTTTCTCTTCTGATAGCTCTGCTTGATGATGATGATAATGATGATGATAATAATAATAACAATAATACATTTCATTTAGAGTAGTTAGTTTAGTGTGCACATGTTTGTGTGTATGTGTTTGTGCCTTTAGAACTGCTTAATTTTTTAGGATCCTGTTTGTTTGCTTTTTCACAGATCTCAGGATGTCTGAATCTTCTGGATTCAAGAAATGTTTGGAGTGTGGACATAAGCTCCCACCCCAGGATCCACACTCTAAGCGGCATCTATTGCTTGGGTGCATCCCATTTAGATGTAAACTGTCAGTCTTGCACAGCCTTCAGCACAAGGGGTCTTCAGACTAGAAGGGACAAATTCCTGCTGTGGAGGCTCCTTCCTGCATAGACAGGGGCAACACCTTCAAGCTCTTCTTCCCTGACCAAGAAGCAAGACAAAGCAAAAAATAAAGAAGAGAGTCAAAAGAAAGTAAAGGGCAATGAATGAAAAAAAGTAAAAAATAAAGAGGGGGGAAAGATTCAGACAGCAAAGCAAGACAAATCCCCATCAAAAATGGCTAAAAAAGCTCTCTGAAGCTAACATCTTCACTCAGGCCCAACACAGTTTCTCGGTTCCAGTCCCCATCCTCAAAACTTAGGTACTGTCTGGAACCAGTGAGTCCCACATTGCACTCCCTTATTCTTCAAGAGAGAGAAGGCACTCCACACCACCATTGGTGGCTTCATCTACTCGATCATCTGGAAGTCTTTTGGAGCAAGATGTTGACAGAATAATAAGGAAGTTTTTGAGGATGCAAATCCATCTTGGGGTTATCCTGGTACCATCTCCTGGGAAGGTACTGAGTACTGGCCATTGTGCACCTCCACTCATTGACCCTATACCAGTCCTCTCTTTGGGTCCACTGTTATTGAATCTTACTGAATCTGAAGTACCTTTGTTGGCGCCAGAGTTGTTAACCACTTTGACACCGACTGCTTCCCTTTCTCTATTGACACCAATGCCTTTGGATTGAAAAGAGACTCATAGCTGAGTTCAAGGGAGGGTGAGTTGATACCAAGGTTCTCTGAGCCATCTCACTCTCTCAGGGCTTTTCCCCTAGATAGCTTGGATCCAAGGTCATCTTTGGAGCCCGGAGCTGTTGGTGCCAAGGGTTCCTTTTCATCTTTGGATAGGATGGGATCCTCGGTACCTGTTGCAGTTTTGACCACTGAGGCCTTTGAAAGGGTTTTGGCAGGTTCCAAGAATAAGGTGTCTCCAACCAGTTTGACTCTGTCCATGCCACAGTGGGGGTCTGCTTCCTCTCCTCACCATCTTGTCAGATAGGGAAAGTCATCTCCAAAGTCTCACAAGGATGTCTGCTTTGTCATTTCCCCATCTAATTCAGAGCTTTCTGATATTCCCCCCAGAAAGACCTCACAAGAAATGGACATACAATTGGAAGCACATAGACTATTCTCTAGAGTCCTGTACTGAAGACAGTGACTTAGAGGAAGGGGGGAGGTTCCCCTCCCTCCTTCTCTGGAGACATTACCTTTGGTGATATACTTGAATTGATGAAGCAGATAGGGGATTGGTCATCCCAAGACCCTTCACCAAATGAATATTCTTAGAAGCTTTTGGTTCTGGCCTAACACTGTCCTGGCAGGTACCACCTGTTATCCCCTTATTGACCTTATGGCTCAATGGGCATGGAGGGACACTGATGTGGTGGAACTCATTCCCAAGAAAGTGGAATATGTTTTAGCTGCTCCTAAGGTTAGCAAACACTGGAACAAGAGTCCACCAGTGGATGCTATGGTGATAGCAGCAACCACAAGAAAAAAAATATCTGAAGAGAGTTCATCTGTTCATCCCCCTAACAGAGAGTCAGGGGTGATGGATAGGTTGGGGAAGTGGGCCTATGCATCAGCAACATTTGCTGTTAGACAGCTAAATTATTTGACTCACCTAACCAGATTCCAGAGAGACTTGACCAAAGAGATCGCCAAGTCCCTCTCAGCATAGTGCCTATGGATGTCCAGAAATTGGTGGACTCTCAGCTTACTGCCCTACAATCCATCTTGAATGTGGCCATAAATTTGCTGTCCAACACAGCTGATGGCATGGCCAGAGTGACAGGCACCAGCATTACCATATCCCTCCATGCCTGGATGCATCTTTCTGACTTTGTGGAAGGCTTTATGTCATCCTTTGTGAATTAATTCAGCTCTGTTTGAACCTAAGGTTAAAGACACACTCACCATGAGTCAACAGGATGGTAAAACTCTCTTGCAGTGGGAGTCCACTTCTCAACCCCAAAAAGATCTTTCCGTAGGAATCAGAGATCAGTAAAGAAGATGTAGTTCCGTAAATCACAGAGTTCTTACCATGACTCCCCAGGTGATGGGCTTCCCTGTGGCGGTGGGGAAGGTAACTCTAATGACAATGCCCTGGAGGCACAGGCAGACTGCATAAGCAGGGCTTTCACAGTCCTTTTGCTGAAATAGCTCATAAGGTCTCCTGAACTGTTGCCTGACTGTGGCAGTCGGGGGGGGGGGGCTGCCTGTCTTTCCATCCTCAAGCCTGGCACACCATACCTTCAGATTCTTTGGTGCTAAAGGTAATTTCCAGAGGATATTCAGTTCTCTTCTGCATCAGAAAAAGAAGACAGTCCCTACTGTTCCACCCAGTCAGTGGGACTCAGCAGCATTAGAAATTTCAAAGCTGATTAAAAGAAAAAAAAAGTCATCCAACCAGTCCCCAAAGATCAGTTAGAATCTAGAATCTGTTTGAGGTTCTTTTTAGTACCAAAGAAGATGGGGACCTCATATCCATTCTGTAGTTCAGTTACCTAAACTAATTTGTTAAACAGACAAATGTTTGGATGTTCACAATTCAGTCCATTTTACCTCTGCCGAGGAAGGATGATTGGATGTGCTGCATAGATCTCCAGGATGCCGAGAATCATATCAAGATAGCAAAATACTCCAGGAGATTTCTCTGCTTCTTGCTGGGAATCAGTCACTACCAGTTCCATGCCCTTTCTTTCAGTCTCACCATAGTCCCCAGGGCATTCACCAAGATCACAGTAGTGGTGGCAGCACACTTCTGTCTGCTGGGGATCTAAGTTTTTCATAACTCAACGATTTACTCCTGTTACCTCTGAGCATCTACTACAGTGCCGTCTGAACCAGGTGCTTCGGTTGATAGTGGACTTGGAGATAACTGTGACTCTACCAAAGTGCCACTTGAACTCAAACAGGAAAATAGAATTTATAGGATGCCATCTAGATGCTAACCATTAGATAGTCAGTCTCCCCCAGTCCAAAGTTTTATCACTTTGTCTCACAGCCATGTAGGTACTACATCATCCATCACCACTAGGGAGGTTAGTGCTGTACCTTTTAGGGCTAAAGGCATTTACAGTACTGATGGTTTCTCTAGCTAGATAATATATGATAGCACTGCAATGGACTTTAGCAGTACAGTGGTCTCAGTTCATTCATCCATTACATGCAAAGGTTTGAATTACTCAGGTTCATAGACAACACACTGCTTGGTGAGTAAGGTCTCCAACATTTACTGAAGACTGCCTTTCCACACAGACTCGCAGGTAACAATAGTAAACACAGACTACTCCATGCTAGGATGAGGAGGCAATTTGAAGGGAGAATGGTCCAAGATATGTGGTCATCCCTTGAAACCAATTTTCACATCAATGTCTTGGAGATGAGGGCAGTCCTTCTAATGTTGCAAGGATTCCAGGATGTCATCCCTAGTGTGTGATTTCCATATAGATGGGCAACATGGCAGTGGTATGATACACTGACAAACAGGGGGGAAGCTGTTCTTATCCTCTGTGTCAGGAGGCCATGTGAGTTTGGCAATGAGTGATATCTTTACACTGCTTTCTAGTAGCAAAGCACATCGTGGGGACAACCAATGTGTTATAAGACAAATTGAGCAGAACTGTCCTGATGCCTCATGAGTAGTCTTTTGATCCTAAAGTGGCACATTTGATTTTCAGTCGCTGAGGCCAACCTTGCTGTGACCTGTTTGCCTTCTATCTCAACAAGAAATACACCAGGTATTTTACCCTGATCCCTCCACCGGTCATTCACTGAGAGATGCTCTCCTCCATAACTGAGCCCCTGATCTTCTATATTCTTTTCCACCATTGCCCCTAATGAACAAATTCATATAGAAAGCAAGATAGTGCAAGGCTGCAGTGATCCTCATTGTCCCTTTTTGGCCTCAGCATACATGGTTCCCTTACCTATGGCCTCTATTACCACATCCCCCATGAATGTTGGATCTCTATCCAAATCTACTAATACACCTGCCCAGATTGCTTCCACCAGATCAGAAGTCCATGAAGTTAAATGCATGGTACCTACAATTTTAAACATAGAGATGACAGGCTGCCCCCTTTGTAGTCAGTATTCTTTCAACTTATCAGAAACTGGCCACTATGAAGATATACCAAAGCAAATGGAAGAGATTCTCTATATGGGCCTTTTCTAAAGGACTTGACCCTTTTTCAGCACCTGTTCCATCTATACTAGAATTTTTTATCCAAGCTCTTCGATAAAGGTTCCGCTATTCCAACATCAAGGTTCATATGGTTGCTATTTCAAATGTTCATATTGGATGCAAGGACACTCCTATAGCTACACTGAAAATCTCAAACTTTTTTGAAGGGCACTTTCCTACTAAGTTCTCTGGTTAGAGACCCAGTCCTTCCATAGGACATCACCATTATGCTACATACACTGACTCAGATTCCATTTGAACACACAGCCACTGCAGATTTAAAGTTCCTTACGTGGAAAACAGTTTTCCTAGTAACAGTGACATCAGCCAGATGAATTTCAGAGTTACAGGCACTCTTTTGTAGACCTCCCTATTTAGTATTTCACAAGGGATGAGTCTCTCTTAGAACCAGCGCATCCTTTATTCCTAAGATGGCATCTGAAGTAAACCTAAACCAGTTCATAAACTCACCAGTATTCTTCCCTAGGGAAAGTGAATGTTTTTTTTCCTCTGGGGCCATTCAAGGCAGTCATGTCTCTAAAGTCTCCTTCCTTTCTGACTTCTCAGACCACTCCACATAATCAGACCTTAAGATGAGGAACTGGATGGGGATTCAGATCTTTCCCTTGATTATTCATCCCAGTTACAGTCCCCAGAACATATTTCATCAAATAAGGAAGATTCTCAAGACTGCACCCCTTTTCCTTTTTAGAAACCTTACAGACCCATGATGAAACATTTTGAATGGAAGTCCAAACAGGTGCTGAGGTGCAAAAAAGAGATACTACAATTTATTGGAGATGAGCACCCAGGCTCCTCCTCTATTTCCCACTATGCTTGTGGTTTACCTGGATGCCTTTCAGGCTAGTTCTTTGGCTCCAGATTCACAGCCTTCTGCTACAAAAAGACCAGGTAGGTTGTATAAAGTTATTGATGAAATCTAGAAGCCCTATATAAATTCTGAAGTAGGCCCAGCTGCAGTTTCCCTGGCTTCAGACAAAGCGTCCAAGTTGCACCCCAGCATGAATGTTGACACAGACAGTAGAGCAATGTACAGGTGGGGTAAGAATGTGTATAGTTCCTCCATCCTAGCCTTTAGGGTTGTAAACTGTCATAGTTTCATAGTTTGGTACTAGGCTATCTGCCCTGGGCATTTATAAGCCTAGCCATAGTGATGTGGCTTTTGCCACCCCATGTAATGGTACAAAAAGTGTACAGAATAGATTTAGAATACTGTGCCTCTGTCTAGTAGTGACACAACGAAGGCCCCCTTATATAATAGGATTAGTTTACTGTGCCCCTGTCTAGTAGTGACACAGAGATGACCCCTGGAGTAAATCTACGATCTCCCATCCACTCGTCAAGATTTCTCTTGAAGAGAGTCAGTGAGGGGCTCTGCCTAACATGAACTGGGATTTTGTTCCAGATTATGGGAAGCCTCTGAGTTATGAATCTGTCCCTCCAGCATGTCCTATTCATATTTGTGCTGTGGTTCAAATCTTTAGCTCTCGTGGTTCTGATGGATTTGGATTTTTCGAGGTGGAGCATGTCCATCAATTCCTGATTGGACATGGCCTTGTATGTCAGGCACAGATCACCTCTGAGTAGGCGGTATGCTACTGAATAGAGTTGGAGTTTCTTTAGTCTGGAAGCATATGACATATGTTGGAGACCCTTGATCCCCTCAATCCCAAATGTCCAAATAGTTGCTGTTTGTGTTACAATCTTTAAGCAAGACCATCACAGAGTCATAGACTCCAGACTCAAAAACAGCTCATGCAGTCTGTAGTGGCCCAGGCTTCTCAAATAGCCAAACACAGTATAAAATGGTGCTATGATGCTGTAGATGCTTCTTCCGGGGTGACAACCACCGGTTCAGTGATTAGGCGATATGCCTGGCTGTGGGACCAACCTATCCCTGAAGACTTCATATCTAAAATTTTAGTTTCCCTTAGATAGCAACCTCCTTTTTGGCTCACAGGCCACCAGTCTCTTCAAGCCTTTGCAGAACAGGGCATGACTAAGAAAGATTGCCTTCAAATCCTACTGTCTACTGCTCACAGAAACCACAGAAATTATCCAGTTGAATCCACCTCCTTTGCCAAGAGAGATCTTAGGACTCCTCATAGGCAAATGAAGGCACCCAAGGAAAGATTTCCAGAATAATACTTTCCTTACAGTTGATGTCTGCGATCTTTACTCCAGTATACCTCATAATACAGGAGTAGAATGGGTGGTAGAACACATGAGATCTAAAGGGGCTTTGGACAATGAGATGTTACTGGTCGAACAATTGCTAGACATTATTCTACAGAACAACTACCTCAGATTTAACAACAAATTGTATCTACAAAAAATTGGGGTAGCTATAGGGACACCAGTTGGCGCAAGTTTTGCCAACTTGGTCATGGCATATTGGGAGACCACATTCATTTTCAATAGTCCACACTTTAAGGTAGCAAAAGTCTACAAGAGATTTTTAGATGACATCTTTATGATGTTAAAAGGTGACCAACAAGTGGCCGAGGAATTAGTAGACTTTTTTAACCAGACAACCCCTTTTTTGAAATTTACTCAAAACTACCAAGACAAGAGGATCAACTTTTTAGACATTGACCTTGAGAAAGATGAGACCAACAAGGTTTACACTGCTAAGATTTATAGAAAGAGTACTTTTTCAAACTCCCTCTTACATTTTACTAGTGAACACCCAATACATCAGAAAAAATCAGTGGTTAAGGGCCAACTAGTGAGAGCGGCTAGGATGGTAACCACCGAGGAGGAGTTTGAAAAGGAAACCAAACTTTTGTTTGATATGTTTTTGCACAGGGGTTATCCGGTTAGATTTTTGGAAGGGATTTTTGAGGAGGTTACTAGAAAAAGAGCAGAAGGTACATACAAACCAATTTTAGGCCTCCACTTGTTAAATGAAGTAAATGGAGAAAACACTGGAATGGACAATAGGGTCAACTTAATAAGGAAACAGGAGGGAGAAGACAATATAAAGGTAGGAACAACTTTTCAAGAAAACAATACTAAGAATAAGTACCTAATATCTTTTACTTTTACATATACCCCAGTAGCTAAAGATGTACAAAAAGTGGTTAGAAAATGTTGGTTTTATTTGTCCCTAAACAAGGAAATTTTTGACCGCATAGGTGAGTACCCGTGCATTAGTTTCAGAACAGGACAAAATTTGAAACAAATTCTTGAAAAAGGTCAGGATAGATTGAGGAAGGAAGAGGAAAGGGGTACTCGCACGTGCTGTCATTGTAACCAGTGTAAATATATTACATGTGGTAACAAATTTAAGATTAGAGGTGAGACTTTTTTTACACAATATACTTACAATTGTAATACAAGAAGAGTGGTTTATATTGCTGAATGCCAAGTCTGCCAAGCATTTTACGTAGGTAAGACAGATTGTAGACTGAATGACTGGATCTACGAACACGTATATGCCATTAGTAAGAAAAATACCAACAATGCATTAGCAAACCATTGTGAGCAAAAAGAAGGACACCACTTTAAATTTAGGGTCATATCACAAATTAGGCAGAGTATAGAAAATAAATGGGGGGGGTCAATGATAGTTATTTAAACTACTATTAGAAAGGAGTGAATTGAATTGGCAACTTAGACTTAATGCACACACAGAACCCGGGTTAAATGAAGCTTGCAACATAGCATGCATTTTAAAATTAAAAAGTTTATATAGATAATACGTTTAAATTGCAAAAGGGGACTGAGTATTATTGATTTCAAATAGAACAGAATTAAATATAGGATAGAGTTTTATAAAAATGTTTTTACAAAAACACATACATATACTCTGGTACTTTTTGTATATATATATATATATATATATATATATATATATATATATATATTTTTTTTTTTTTTTTTTGTGGCATATATTTTTTTGGACATTAAAAATTCATATACCTTTATGCTAACACACACTTTTGTATTAGCAAGGAGATATTTTTATTTTTTATTTTTTTATTTTTTAATCATCAATTTTTATATATAGACATGCAGATACATACTATATATGCATAAATATTGTTACATTTAAATATTTTATATGGTTAAAACATTATATATATAAAAAAACATACTTTTTATACGGGTTAATATATTGCCATTTTAGATGAGCACTAAACAGGATTGTTTTAATTAGGTAACAAGTTAAAAAGGTCTTAGGTAAAAATTACATCAAAACATTAGGGGGAATTGTTGATATTTTATAGAGTAGAAATAACAACAACAGCTTGCTCTCTAACTTCACATTTTTAAGTAAGGACTTACTTATATCCTTGTACTTCGGTATAATATTACAACTAGCATTATTATTACTATCGAAGTGCAAAGGAGGAAGGGGTGTGTTATCTACATAATATTATTATTATTTTTTACAAGTGTTGGTCAATTTCTGTGTACATTGTACAAGTCATATAAGATGACTATTACAAGAGGAGTTTAACTGATATGACATTTTTTAAAAAGGGCTGGCCCAGCGGACCATGTAAACATGACAGCTTTGAAAAAAACACATTTTAACTATTTTAAGTAACATTATGTATACTAACTTTTATATTGCTTGTTATTATGGAACTTTGCCATATACGGAAACTGATGTTTTTTTTTCGTTGTTTAAGGATTGTCCATTACTTCTTCCTGATAGGACAGGAATGAAGAGGGGACTATTTAAGTGTAATAGGAGCTAGGGTAATTTGTCTGAAGAAGTTTGGGTATTACCCGAACGAAAAGCGCTTAATAGTTACGTGGATTTGTTTTTGTGATTTTATTAAAAAGGTTACTGTGCATTTACTGCTCTGGATTCCAGCATCATTTATGTTCTTGTTCGTTGAACTAAACGTGGGCTTGTTACAGTATTGGTGTATTCCTACTGCTGAACAGAACAAGTAACAACAAACTCAAACGTGGTGTTCCAGGACCTTTTCTGGAGCCGAGGCTGTTTGTTTTCTTTTCTTTGGTCTGTGCACGTCTATTGGTGGTTACTATTCATATTTGTGCTGTGGTTCAAATCTTTAGCTCTCGTGGTTCTGATGGATTTGGATTTTTCGAGGTGGAGCATGTCCATTAATTCCTGATTGGACATGGCCTTATGTCAGGCACAGATCACCTCTGAGTAGGCGGTATGCTACTGAATAGAGTTGGAGTTTCTTTAGTCTGGCAGCATATGACATATGTTGGAGACCCTTGATCCTCTTCAAACTCAAATGTCCAAATAGTTGCTGTTTGTGTTACAATGTTTAAGCAAGACCATCACAGAGTCATAGACTCCAGACTCAAAAACAGCTCATGCAGTCTGTAGTGGCCCAGGCTTCTCAAATAGCCAAACACAGTATAAAATGTTGCTATGATGCTGTGGATGCTTCTTCTGAGGTGACAACCACCGGTTCAGTGATTAGGCGATATGCCTGGCTGTGGGACCAACCTATCCCTGAAGACTTCATATCTAAAATTTTAGTTTCCCTTATATAGCAACCTCCTTTTTGGCTCACAGGCTGCCAGTCTCTTCAAGCCTTTGCAGAACAGGGCATGACTAAGAAAGATTGCCTTCAAATCCTGCTGTCCACTGCTCATAGAAACCACATAAATTATCCACTTGAATCCACCTCCTTTGCCAAGAGAGATCTTAGGACTCCTCATAGGCAAAGGAAGGCACCCAAGGAAAGATTTCCAGAAAAAACTAAGAGGGAGACCTCAGTTCAGTAGGAGACTCCTGTGATTACTTCTCCCTCACCCCATCACCTACCCCCAGCCTTCCACCCCACTCTCAAAAAGACATTCTCTTTCCTTTCCTCTCTGGGAAACAATAACCTCAGACAAGTGGGTCCTAAGCATTATCAAGGAAGGTTACTCCATGTCTTGGGAAAAACAGTTAAACTTCAGGGGGATTCTTTCCCCTCCTCCAGACCAGATACACCTCATAGAGACCATTGTGCAAGACTTACTGTCCCAGGAAACCATAGAAGCATTTCCCCCATCCTGTTCAGGAAACAGATTTTATTGAAGGTTCTTCCTGGTCTTCAGAAAGGAGGGCTATTAGCAGCCCATTGTCACCCATATGGTCAGGATAAAACAGACGAACATCCATGGGTTCTTTTCAAGCAGCTTTATTATGTACAAACACATCAGGAGTGAGGCTTAATAACTTTAACTTAGATAAACTTATAAACAAATTTGCTATCACAATCATACATGCTCACTCTCTGGCTGCACTCTCAAAATGGCACTGAAGCTAGCACGTGCTTGCTATTTATATGAATGTGCTGTTCTTGAAATGTTTCTTAAAGATACCACACACACACACACACACACACACACACACACACACACACACACACACACACACACACACACACACACACACACACTATTCTACATCCTCCCTCTTTGAGAAATGAGTCGTGCAATATTGACAACATTAACTGACATGCAATTGATATAAAATAATTCTTTGCCATGCAGTTATACAGAACTAAATACATGTAGACATCTATGTCCAGGTTGCTGTGAATTTCACACTAGGTCTAGAAATATGACCAAACCATGTGACATAGAAATTAGAACTAGGTTTAGCAACTGGGACTGTATCTGCTGAATGTTCAACTTTGGGGACATCAGGAACATCATCAGGAATAGAAGTAGAAATTAAGACACGTTCTGCAATGGGAACAATGTCTGATTGCTCTGAGATCCAGAGTCTGCATCACAGGAACAATGCTACAATATCAATTCTGATACAGGAGGAAGATGTCTGAAATTTCTCCTGTACGCCACACCCTCAGATTCTACAAAGTAGGAACTTGGCTCGGCACATATAGCTGTTACTTGACCAATTTGGTTGAAAACTTTTGCCATTTGTATTCTCACTATCTCCCCTTCTTTCAATGGACAAAGAAATCTGCTCAATTTATCATAGCTGGACTTCTGGAAAGTATGCTTTCTGAATAGTTGGGCTTTGATTGCTCTGTTGTTCTTAGCTTTAGGCCTCAACAAACTGGAACTGATAGGCAATGTTGTTCTGGTTTCCCTAGAGAGAAGTCTGTGAGCAGGCGAGCCAAGTATATTGTCACAGGGTATGTTTCTGAGATTGTGTAAATTCAAAAAGATACCAATATTATCACACCTTTACTTCTCTAGTAATTGCTTTGCACTCTGTACTGCATGTTCAGCTAGTCCATTTGAATGTGGGCATTGTGGACTACTAATAACAAGTATGAACTCTCATTCTTTTGCAAATTTCTGAAACAACTGACTGGTAATTTGGCTCTCATTGTCAGAAATAACTTTGTGTGAACTACCATGGACTGAGAAATGATGTTTCAACTTCGTGATAGCAGTGGATGTTAGGTTAGGTAGTAAATCAATCTCAGACTAGTTCGAATAAGGGTCTACCAACACTAAGTAATGCTGATTGTTCCACTCAAATATATCAGTGGCTCCCACCTTTCCCACTTTTTCATTACTTCTCTTCTTTTCATTGGCACTAATACTGTGCCTTAATTTGCATACACAGACACACTCATTATCACAGCATTGTTCTTTTTGAGGGAGAACTTGCTTACCCTATACAACCTAAGCCTATCTTAGCTGACCTTTCTCCTTCCATTGTCTTCTTCAGGCCATTGCTGGCTTGGAGATAGTCTGAGGATCTTGTACATACATATGATCGTTTTAATACCCTGATACCTGTGATCTGAGGTCATTACCTGGATGTACAATGGTAAAGGTACAACCCATCTATTAAGATTACCGCATCAGTGATCAGTAGGACATCTACTGTTTTTGTTAGTTTTTACACAACTGTACTTTCTCCAAAAGTCATCCAACAACAATATTTACTCTTTCCTACATGTTGGAATTCTTCTAGCACTAGTGATAGTCCTCTAACACCATCTAGTGCTCAAAAAGAGTAGGGGTGTATACTCAAGCCCTGCCAAATTTACACAACTCGGTACAAATACCACTGCAGGTGTTCCCTGAAAAGAGGCTATTGGCCTACTGGGACTAACCAGGTCAACAAACTGTTAATAAAAATAAAAAATGTTGCCCTTAGCAGCTCAGGATTAGTAAATAAAGTGTTTACTTTAAATTAGACACAGGTGCTGGTATAATATTTTGCCAAAATATTTTTAAAGCATTGGAGCTGACAGACACTAAAAGAAAGTGCTGATCCTATTAATTTATGGACAATGAGTAATGCTACTGGATCAAAAGCTGTTATAATGTTAATTTAAAGCAGAGAAAGTTTACAATTCTTTTTAAAGTAATATTAGAAAGTTAAGTCACTTAATATTTTGGATTGTTTGGCTTGTGAAATTTCATTTTTACTCTCTAGAGATACATACTTAACAGCTAGATGGAATTCTGTAACAGTGTGACACTACTGAGTCATGTTCCTACCTGAAGTCCACATCTGTCATAACTGGTTTACCCTGTCTAATTCCTGGGGACTTAGCATCAAGCTACAGGGGGAACTGCATCAGTATAGCCTGATGAGGCAGTGAAGTGGGGAAGAGAATGAGGACCTTAGAGGCATAGTGCTTGCTTGCCAAAATAAGTAGCTTGGTGACTGCAGCTCTAACTTCCTAGTGTGCCAGAGGCATCATCTGTTGGCGTGGATGCCGGAACCATAGAGCCAGGGCGAGGAGGAGCCCCCCACACACTATTACAGCTGCAAGACCTGTCCGGAAAAATTAATGAAGTGGAGATGTTATGTTGTCCCCATCTCACCTTCGTTCTTGCTGGTTGGGTTCGGAGACGATCTTCAGCTCTGACTTGTTTACTATAGCTCGAGAGCTTATACTGACTCGAGGCTAACTCCTATCCCAACAAGCCTAGCGGTAGTTACCCATATCTCATTTGCCGCTTGCAGTGTTGAGATTGCAACTACTGGCTCAGGATAAATATTAAGAGTTTTTTCGTATTTTGCTGTCATCCTTACCAGGATTTTACTAGTTAAATTAAACTTGTTGGTGTCTAGCTTAGTTCTCGAATGACTAACAACCTTCTAACCTTCGTCTGCTGTTGCTTGGTTTCTTCTTGGCCATTGTTTTTTCTTAGGCCTTGCTTTCCTCTTGAGCCCATTTAACTTAGAGAGTTTGTTTCTTTTTTCCCTTCACTACCCTGTTGGAGTAGCCATTTAAGTTAGAGGCTCTCCTATTGGGGGAGTCACCATTTTACTTAGAGGCTCTCCCTCTTTTTCTTCCTCCTAAAAAAAAAAAAGTTTCCTTGTTTGTTTGTTGTTGTGTATTGCTAGCCGTTACAGCCTTATTTTAGCTGTTTATGTCTCCTAGTTACCAGCATGTCTAAAGAGTTAAAACCCTCAGGCTTTAATCAGACTTTAAAAAGTGCAACTCTTGCTGCCAAAAAATGTCCCTTATGGATGGACACATGAGTTGTGTATACTGTTTAGGGGCTCTTCACCTGCAGGACTTATGCTCTAGCTGTCATACTTTCAGTGCTAGAGTCCTGCAAGAGAGAAAAATAAATTGATTCTGTGTGGCCTTTTGAAGAACTCTCAGGATCCTTTGTCTCTGGTTCCATAGCCAGCAAAACAGTCTGACAAATCTCCCAAACCATCCTCAATGGTTCCAATTTTGGAGAAACCCAAATCTGCTGTCAAATCTTCGGCTCTGTTGGTTCCCAGTGTCAGCTCTGACAAAGCTATATCTCCTTTTCCAGTGTCTTTGGAGCCAGTCCAGGCCCATAAAAGAACCAGGTCTCCCTCTTTAGAGCTGGTGCACTCTGCTCCACAGTCTCCTTTGTTGCAATCTGGGGCAGGCAGTCACCGGTCCTCTTCTCACTCCTCTCGGTCCTCCAGGCTTTTGGATCATGATGTGGAGAGAGTGATTAATAGGCTCCTCAACTCACAGGCATTTGCCAAATTGCTATCAAGCCCAGCCCATAAGGAATTGGCTCCTTTGGCCCATCTAGCTTCTCTATCGGGTCGTCCTCCGACTCTCTTGAGTTTGGAGTCGGAGTGCATGGACGTCGTGGTGGTGGAACCATCGACTCTGGGTACTTCTCCCTTATCTTTTCCAACTCCTGCTCCAATCTCCTCAATGTCTCAGTTCATTGAGGGATCTGGGCACCAAAGCTCTCTCGTCGGCTCCGAGATGGAAGTGGCATCAGACCCTTGTCCGACCCTGCTCTCCCTGTCGGAGCTTCAGCGCAGGTGAGCTCAGCTCCCACATTGGCCTCGGAGCCATCAGTCTCAGTTTGCAGGAGATCTCCAGGTTCTTCGGAGCCCGGGGCTCCTTCGACTCATGACTGTAGCATTTTCGAGGTGATGAGGAGTGTGCTGTCCCCTGAGACCACTCCACTTGTGACTCCCGCGGCTCCTTCTCCCTCTGTGCCTGTGCCTGCCTTTGACCCTTCTCCTCCCTCCAAGAGCTTGCAAACTATGCCCCAGGACACTCCATTGTGTGACCCCACTTCTTCCGAAACCTCCTCCAAACATTTGGAGGAGGTCTCTTGTAAGAAAAAATGTAAGAGAAAGCATCTGGACTCCCCTGAGTTCATCACTTCAGACACAGACTTGGATGAATCGGAAGGGTCCCCACGGTCCCCCTCTGAGGATGTCTCTTTTTCAGACATCTTGGAAATCCTTAGACAGAGGGGTGGCTGGAAGTCCCTAGCCCCTTCTGAAGATGAGTCTGTCTACCTGGACGCATTTGGTTCCCAACCCTCCACCTCTTGGGTGTATCCAACTTTTGATCCACGTTTGTCAGTAGTGAGTCAGAAGGTGTGGAGCGCTCCAGAAACCATGGAACTGGTTCCGCGGAGACCAAATAAATTTATAATAGTCCCCAAAGACAAGTCCTTTCTTTCCAAAGGGGCTCCTGTTGATGCTATGGTGGTGGCAGCAGCCGCTAAGAAGGAACTTGCGGAAACGTCTTCATCTGTCCATCTGCCGAACAAGGACGATGGACAGGTATGGGAAACATATGTTCTCTTCAGTGACCTTTACTCTCAAGTTGCTGAATTATTTGTCACACTTCACGTGACTTCAGAGCGATCTCCTAAAGGAGTTGGGAGATACCCTTCAGGATCCTACAGCTGAGGGAGTTGCAAATAGGGCGGCTTCCCAGCTTGCGACCTTGACTTCAGTGGTTAACTCCTCCATGAGGCTCATTTCTTATGTGGCAGATGGAGCGAGTAGGGCAGCAGGTACTGGAGTTGCTTTGCAAAGACTCTCCTGGATGTGTCTTTGTCAATTTGTGGAACCCTTCAGGTCTTCCTTTACCAATACCCCTTTTGATGGCTTGTCCTTGTTTGGGCTTTAGGTAAAAGAGACTCTCACCAGGTGTGAAAAGGATGACAAGACTCTCTCTCTGTCATGGTAGTCTGTTTTCCACTCCATCTAGATGCTACCCTAAAGGTCACAAGAGTGGGAAAATGTGGTTTCGAAAATCCCAGCAAGCTTCGCCTGACACACGTGGAGAATTTTCCCCCAGGGGCAGAGGGGAAAACAATAATGGAAGATGCCGACCTCGTGGCAGGGGGGTCCGCAACAGCTGGGCAACAGAGATATGTTCTTTGGTAGGTACTTCCAGCACTGCTGAATGGAGGCCCAACTGTCTGCCTCTGGAGGCAGTCGGGGGCAGAATATCATTGTACCCAACAGCCTGGAAAGCTATTACAAAAGATGCATGGTACTGTCAATAATATCCAGTGGTTACAAAATTCCCTTTTCCTAGTTACCCCCCTCAAGACCAAAACGGTCAATCCCAGATGTTCCACCCAGTTTGTGGGATCAAGCAAACCTAGAAGTACAAAGGTTGCTAGAAAAAAAGAGCCATCCAAGAAGTCCCTGCAGACCAAATCGAATCCGGAAATTACTCAAGGTTCTTTTTAGTTCCAAAAAAGACAGGGGACTGGAGACCCATCTTGCATCTCAGCAAGCTAAACAAATCAGTAAAGAAAGTGAAGTTCTGGATGGTAACACTGCAGTCCATTCTTCCCTTTTTGAGTCAGGACAATTGGATATGCTCCATCGATCTCTAGGATGCGTACTACCACATAAAAATGGACAGGTGATCCAGGAGATTCCTATGCTTCTGGAGGGGAGCCAGTCATTATCAGTACAGAGCTCTGCCCTTTAGTCTCACCACAGCCCCCAGGCTGTTCACCAAGTGTATGGCAGCGGTCACAGCTCACCTGAGATGTCTAGGATTACAGGTGTTTCCATATCTAGATGACTGGCTCCTCACTGCTACCACCAAGCATCAGCTGATCAAAGCAAGAGACTACACAGTTCAAACCTGTTCCCAGCCAGGCATCACCATAAACTACGAAAAGTCTGCCTTGTTGCCTTGTCAGTGTATTGCCTTCATAGGGGTAGACCTAGATACAAGAGCCATGATAGCAAAGCTGCCTTAAGATAGGGTGTCAATCATTCATCAGCAAGTTTCATTCCTCATGAAAAAGAAGAGAGTTCAGGCAGGAGAGGTATTGAAAGTGTTGGGCTCAATGACTGCAGCAATTACTCTAGTCCCTATGGCTCTCTTCCACATGAGAATTCTACAGTGGCTTATTTTCGCTCAATGGTCGTTCCAGGATTTACCAATGTCACATATGATTTTGATCACGGAATCCCGCAAAAAAGACTTAGTATGTTGGCTTGTCTCCCTCCAGGTGATTCTGGGCAGACCCTGTCTAGACCCCCATCCAGCGTGCACAGTGACCACGGACACCTCCCAGATAGGGTGGTGGGGCATTATCTGGGACAGACTGTCCAAGGAATGTGGCAGCCACACGAGTACCACTTGCACATCAGTGTTCTAGAGATGAGAGCGGAGCTTCTGGTGTTGCAAGCACTCCATGACTCTCTACCTACCGGAACTATTGCAATTCAGACAGACAATATGTCAGCGGTATGGTACATCAACAAACAAGGCATGACTAGATCTTACCCCTTGTATCGGGAGGCCCTTCGAGAATGGCAATGGGTGATATCTTCCCAACGTTTTCTGATTGTGATGCATATTCCCGGGAAATTCAACATGATAGCAGACAGGCTCAGCAGGGCTATCCTCATGTCTCATGAGTGGTCCTTGAAGCAAGAAGTTGCGGACTTGATATTTCATAAATGGGGCCAGCCATGCTGCAATCTTTTTGCCACTCCCCTCAACAACAAATGCAGCAGCTACTTTGCCTTAGTCCCCCACACCAGGACAGTCACCCAGGGATGCACTTGTTCATGATTGGCCTCCGGGACTACTTTATACCTTTTCACCTTTTCCTCTAATCCCCAAGGTACTTCAGAAAGCAAAGTCACTGGGTTGCAAGCTCATCCTCATTGCTCCTTACTGGCCTTGTCAGATATGGTTCCCGTTTCTCTGCCATCATCTACAAGTGGAGCTTTGGATCATGGACCCAGTTCCAGACCTCCTGATGCATCCGTCGGGCATGCTCCACCCCTCACTCCAAACTCTCAAGCTGACAGCTTGGTTTCTCCACTTCCAGTCTTAGCCAGGCTCTCCAACATTTCCCTGGCAGTACAGCACATCCTGGTGTCTTCTCACAAGCCCACTACCAGAACGATTTATGCTAGCAAATGGAAGAGGTTCTCTTATTGGGCAAAGAAAAATGATATTGATCCCTTCACTGCTCCTGTTCCCAAGATTCTTGATTTCCTGGCCGAGGGGCAGCTACAGCTACTATTAGGGTCCAACTGGCTACCATCTCCAATTTTCATGTGAGAAAGTTGGGCTTTAACATCATATCCCATAAACTGTGCAAAGCATTCTTATGAGATACAACCCTTTTACAGCCCCAGGTAAGAGACCCTCCCCCCGGGACCTAAACTTTGTTTTAGCCTCTCTGGTTCTTCCACCCTTTGAACCAGCATCATCTTGTCCCCTGAAATTTCTGTCTAGGAAAACCCTCTTCTTGATTGCCATCACCTCAGCTAGATGGGTGTCTGAATTACACGCATTATCTATTCACCTGCCATATCTCATCTTCCACAAAGATAGAGTTTCTCTCAGAACCAGTCCCTGCTTCTTACCAAAGGTGTGTTCCGAGTATAATTTAAATCAGTCCATCGAGCTTCCTGTATTCTTCCCCAATTATGGCAACAAGGCAGAGTAGAGACTCCACCAATTGGATGTTCATAGACAATTACGCTTTTATTTACACAGGACCAAGGACTTTAGAAAATCAGATCAATTGTTTGTATCCTTTACTGACAATAAACAAGGTTATCCAGTTTCAAAAGTGACCTTATCAAAGTGTCTGTCAGACACAATCATCAATACTTATGATTTGCATAACAAAAAGCTTCCAGGGAAAGCCAGAGGACACTCAACCAGGGCCTTGGCTACCTCTGTTGCCTTCCAAGCCAAATTGCCTTTAGATTCAATCTGTGCAGCAGCAACATGGGCAAATCCTCATACTTTTATCCCTCATTACAAAGTGGATGTGGTCTCCCGGAGCAGGGAATCCTTTGGTTCCATGGTCCTGAAGAGTTTGTTCCAGTGAGCCACCCAAGAACCAGGTGCTGGGGACAGTCCCAACCAGCAAGAATGAAGGAGAGATGGGAACAACATAACATAAAGAAGTTATGTACCTACCATAACACTCCATGTTTGTTGTCCATCTTGCCTTCCTTCTTGAATCCCACCTTCCTTTCTGCTTCCTGGAGGATCGAGAGGAATCCCTTCATTATTTACACTGGTTGAGTTTCCTGTTGACATACCAGGTTGTTGAGCATGCTTTGTTGTTCCTTTTTCATTCTTAACCTTTGAATATGGATTGTTCCTTTATACACAAGTTTTTCCTTATGTGTAAGAGCTTAGTAAAATTTGCATTTTATTATTATGGTCTAGTGTGGGCTATCACAAATGAGAAATCCAAAAAAAAGGAGTCCAAAAAGGAGTTGAAAAGCTGGAATTCACTATACACTCTTTTCCACAAAATCACAAATGAGAGCTGGGTAGCTATCACTAGGCATGTTGGGATAGGGGTTAGCCTCGAGCCAGTATAAGCTGTCAAGCTATAGTAAATGGATGAGTAAGAGCTGAGGATCAGCTCCAAACCCAACCAGCAAAAAAGAAGGTGAGATGAAGGACAACAAACATGGAATGTTATGGTAGATGCATAACTTTTTTTTTCATGCTAACGTGGATTCGCATGTAATTAAAGTAGCTGTTCTTGTTTTCTTATTGCTCTGTGTTATAAGAGTTATGGTGTCGCTGTTTCGTTGGTGCTGCCAGAGCCAGAGTCATGCCAGTAAGGAGAGTTTTGTTCTTTTATTTGCAGGAGTTATGCTGCGCCTGTGTGTGTGTGTGTGTGTGAGTGTGTGTGTGTGTGTGTGTGTGTGTGTGTGTGTGTGTGTGTGTGTGTGTGTGTGTGTGTGTGTGTGTGTGAGTGTGTGTAAAATGCCCTGGTTAGGTATACCTGACGGTTAGTGTTACTCAGGCTCAAACAAGAGGCTGAATTCTCTACCCATACCGACACTTGTGATTCAGGGAGTTGAGGCCATAGCTCTCAACTGTCCAGATTTTCACAGAATATTTGGTTAATACGTTTGGTCTGTTCCTCTTAAAATTTGTGTTTTTCTGGCAAATCAGTGAGAACTGAATTCACTAAATAATGATAGCTTTTTAAGTTTCAGTCTTCCTATCTTTCAGGAAACACATGGTAACAGAAAACACTTTATTTTAGCAACTTTCTAAGATTATACAAACAATATTTAAAATATGCCTTGGTTTTGGGCCTTTGCCCCCCAAATAAATTTTGTCTTTTTCCAGATTTTCTGTGCTGTGAAGTTGAGAGATTTAGTTGATCGTCAAGTGGACTTTACAAGGAGAGGAGAGCTTCAGGGGAAGAGAAGTTTAACGCTAATTATGCTACGTTGCTTGCATTGTTAGTAGCACAACAGGTAGTATACTTGCTTTTGATGCAAAAGGCTGTGTGTTCCATTCCTACAGTAGGCAGATGGATCGCTGATACTGTACTGTGTTGTACTTTACTGGCAGCGGATGCTGCAGTCCTATGAATGTCCTTTTTTGGAGGAGTTACCAAGTAACTATGAACCCATTATCAGTTTGCCATTTATTCCCCATTACAAAATTACTAACTTATCATTTTTTAATGTAGCATAGGCAATTTATTCTTCAAGGGCAACAAGCACTTTATTTGTAGATAAAGCAATGAAATATAAAGTTGTTTGCTAGCAACAACCTCTTCATTAGTTACAGATCCCTTTAATGTTGAATTATTTAGATGACTTACATCTGCAGAGATTTTGCTTATTTACTGATATGGTGGATTGTAATGACAGAAATCTGAGTGGCCTTTTATGGTTAAAATTTTCTGAAATGGGTAGTTTTGTCATTATTGGTTCATACATTTTGTTTCATTGCTTGCTAGAAGACTGTTCCAAACTACAAATTTAAAACACATTCTAACAAGTGGTGCTGTATTATACAAGGAATATAATGTAATACAGTCAGGTTAATACAATCAGGAAAGTGAATCAAAGAATTGCTCACAGGATGCAGGAGATCAAAATAGGGGAATAGACCATTCACCAATGATGTCCCCCAGGGTTCAGCGTTGAGACTTATTCTGTTTGGCATATACATCTCGAAAGTAAAAGGAAATATCAAAGGGCTTTGGTTGACTGAGTTTGAGATGACTGCAAGCCAAGAGCAGTTACTGAATCCCCAAATGACTTAACCATCATGCAGGAAGGTTTGTCTCAAACAATAACTGGTGCCAGAATCATGACTTGAAACTAAACTCCATGAAATACATTATCATATCCTTTGGGGAGTTATCTACTCCAGGGAACAGCCAAATTGACAATGCCCCCTGAGAACTGACCCAGTTGTTTGGCATTTGGGAACTTGTGTGTACAGTGACCTAACTTTTGACCAACATGTGCCCAAAGTCATAAGAAAATCTTTCTATATTGCACAGTTTATAAACAAATTGATTGTGACTAGATCTAGAGATGTTATTGTCCCCCTTTACAAAGCCCTCATTAGGTCAGTCATTTTGTATAATGCCCACGTTGGCATATATCTGTCCAGACTGATGCAACAATTAGAATACCCACAGAAATACCTTATTAAAATGATACAAGTCGTATACAATAGGACTTGCATGGACCACCTCAAAGATTTTTCACTATGCTCAGTATCCTACAGAGTGCTTAGAAGTGATGTGTCTGGCATACAAGGCATCCTCTGACCTAATACAGATGGACCTACTGAACATCAGCAAGTCAAATGGCATCAGAGATACTCAGTCCAGGTATCTAAACTGAATGTTGTGGAGAGATGGATATATCCAGAACAGACTATGCTTTCAAGTAAAACAAATATCATCCCTGTCCATATTCAAATGCAACTTGGATCTAAGGATGGGTAATAGAAAATGTACTCCAGGATTGCCCCTCGTGCCACTAATGGATAGAGGCAGAAATGCTGCATCCCTTACATGGGTCCCCTCAAATTATCTATATTGTGATCACATTTATTCTCACTAGGGCTAATATACAATTATCAGCCATGGGATAGGTAAGACCAATCTGGAAATGTTAATTCAAGCACCAAAATGGAAATTGGCTAAGCTTAAAATGTTCTCTAAGTGAACCTATGTTGTGGTAGTAAATAGTTTTAAAAAATTGCCCCTTTTAGATCACTAAGTACCCCTGTCACCCTCTGCCCCCCCCCCCCCAGTCTTCAACAACTCTGTCTGTTGGGAGTGTGTAGTGGGAAAACCCTGAGTAGGAGTGCCTTTCCTGTGCAGGGAAACATCAGTCATGTAGCTCCTCACTACTACTCATGACTACTGTCATTCTTAATTGTCTTCATTTTTAGTGAGAATCATGCCATACGTTCACAATCAAACTTGCTTCCCATTTCCTTTACCCTCATTAATTTCTCTACTTCATGCCTGACTTCTCCATTGCCTGTGCTGCAAGTTGAACTTGGGCTAACAAGGTGAGTCAGGATTTTATCCCTGTTTCCATGGGCCTGGTGACTGACTTCTGATAAGTTGGACATGATGAGACATATTTCTTGTGTGTATAAGCACAGGGAAAATGTGGGCTGTTACAAAATTTGTCATTCAGCTATATAGGATCCATGCCTATTAACCTGTCTGCAATTGGTGGTGCACTTTGATTTTAAATAGTGACTCTACTCCCACTGCCCTGCTCCAGTTTTACGTGACACTGCTCTGGTGTTCTTCTCTTTCAGTGTCCAGATTATAGACACAGTGAAAGATAAACTTCCTAGAACGTGTCACAGTCAAATCAGAAGAGTAATTCTGAAGTGCTGAAGATATTACTGTGTTAAGTATGGATTTTTTTGTGGATTTAGTGGCTCTAGTAAGTAACAATTTATTGTGTGTGAGTGTGTGTGCATGTATGTGTGTGTAATAAACAAAGTATAAAAGATTAGTAAAGATAAAAATCACTTTAGCTAGCAGATCTAGGAGACTCTGCCTCTGTATGATACTCTTCTTGTGAGAAGAATAAAGATGACTTGTTGAAGTTTCCAGTAGTTTATTCAGTTAAATAGGTAAACAGAAGAGTGTTTCTCACTAGTCCTGTCACCCTCTGGGTCACAGGTGGGATACCAGACTTCACTTGAGCCTATGTTTTGTGTTTTGTGTTGTGTGCATGAAAGAGAGACAGAGAATGTGAGCGAGTGTGTATCTGTTTGTGTGTGTGTGTTTTCATCTGTGGTTGGGCAGAGGACATAGCTCTGAGTTTCTGCTTTCCTCAGTTATTCAGAATTTTTTATTTATTTATTTTTATTTTATATATTTTATTTGACATCTCTTTACTGGGAAAGTCTGTCTAGATCCAGTGTATCCATTTTCAGCACAGGCCTGGGGAGAAAAGCTCCATGAATTTTAGCATTACATTGATCAAATCCATAACATACATTTCAGCTTTACATTGGAAGTAACATAGAAGTAAAAATTACATTCCACTCACAAAGAAGCAACATTTGGTACAAGAGTAACAGCTACTACTGGACTTAAGAATCAGAGTAAAATTAATGACAAATAAGATTGTTCTATGACTATCAAGGAAAGGGGAGATAGTGAGGGACAGAGAATGAAGGATCATAAGTGGAAGAGTGGGGAGGTGATCAGTAAGAGAAATATCAGAGATTGAGGCTGAGAGTTAATATTTCTTGATTCCCTGACCAGGATTAGTGCACAAGCAGATCCATGAATTTGTTAGGAGTTGTTTAATAGAATGTTTAAAGGCATGAAGGTTACGAGTTGCTCTGATTTCAGCTGGGAGGTTATTCCAGATTTTGGCTACTGAATAAGAGTAAAGTTATTGGTTGGTAGAATTCTTTGGTTTATGGACAAAGAGTAGTTATTTGTCTTCGATCTTAAACATCTTTTAGGAATGTAGTTGTGGCTCAAGGAGGCTTGTGCTGAACAGGCAAAGGGTTTATAGATTATACTGTGAACAACTACAAGTTGTGTATATGTAAGCCGGTGAGGTAACTCAAGCCATCTGAGATATGGAGTGGGAGGCAGTGATGTGTATTTTATGGACTACTAATAGCAAATTTAGATATTTTATTATAGCAGGCTTCCAGCTTGCTTTTGAGTGTGATGTTTATGTTGGTCAGAATTGGGGCACTACAGAGTCATGATGGGATTAGGTTGGTGTTAGCTAGTGTTACTTTTGTAGAATTTCTTGGGTAGTTTTTGTGTCAATATAACACACATAATTTTTGAGGAGCCTTTTTTATATTGGCAAGGATGTGAGGGTCAAATTTAATTTGTCATCTATTCACCACCTAATAGCTTGGTATGTGGGACAACTTCAGTGAGTGTATTATTTGAGAATATATTGTAAAATTAGTGCCAAAGGTGTTTGTTGCCCAATGTACCACATGGTGCGTAAACAGGATATAAAAGAGAGAGAGATACTGTAACATTAGAGCTGTTGAGGGAGTATGATTTGGGAGTGCAAATGAGCTGTTTGTTTTATTTAGGGTTAAGTAGTAGTTGGGATTCGGTGAGCCAAGACTTCAATGTTGGAGAAAGCAGATTGGGTTACTTCCCATGGGAGTTTAGGGTTATCGGCAGTACAGATGATGGTAGGCTCATCTGCCTACTGTATTAGTGTGTCTTGAGAGAGAGATGTATGAAGATTGTTAATGAGAGATTGAAAAGCAAATGGCAAAGGATAGAACCTTGGGGACCACCAATGTTACTGGGTTGGTAAGGAGAGAGGGTGCTATTCCACTTCACAGCTTGCTGTCTATTAGAGAGATAGCTGGAGAACATTGGACAGTAGAGGGAGAGAGGCCAATGGTATAGGGTTGCTGAAGTAATTTTGGTTGTGATACAGCATCAAAAGCTTTAGATGGGTCTAGAAAGAATGAGAAGACTAGTTTCCCAGAGTATCTGGCTTTGTTGATGCTGTCAGGGAAGGCAAATAAGGCTGTGGTAGTATTGTGAGCATTTCTGAAACCATGTTGTGTTAAAGTAAGCAGATCATTTTTGCCAAACTTTCTAAGATTTTGAAGAGTGGGGATAGTAAGGCTATGGGGTTGAAAATTAAACATATCATTCAAGTTTCCACATTTATGAAGTGGAGTAATATGTGACATTTTCCATAATTTTTATAACATAAGATTCTAGGATTGACCTGTTAATCAGTAAGCTATAGCATCTGCAGCAATCTTAAATTATTCAGCAGGGAGGAGGTTATCAGCAGGGTTGAACAAGGCTTTAGTTTTTTGGAGGTGCTTTTTTATAAACTTCGTGGGAACAAGAAGTGAAAAATGAGGTGGGTTAGGGGTAGGTTCTGGAATAGGAGCAATAAGATGTAGGATATTGAAATTGGAGGGAAAGTTAGTAGCAGTAGATGAAGAAGCTGTACAGTGAAGAGAGAATGGGGTGTAGTGTTGTGGGAGGGCAATGCATGTGTAACAGTCTTATTTCTGGTTAGAATATACCATTGATAAAATGCATGGTGAAAAGGGTGGCGATTTAAAGTAGTGATTTGTCAGGATATGGACTAAGGATTGTTTTAGTTCACAACTTTAGTAGTGAGTTTATAGGTTTATAGATTAATACTAGGCGAACTGCCCTTGTGGACCATTTTAAGCCTAGGCAATTACCCCATGTGAGAATCAAACCTTGCATCTTATGCCTGTAAGGTAAACACCTTAACCATTATGCCAACCTCCCACAGTTTACTGATGACCAGAATTTTTGGAGTTATTGCTATGGACAGATTGTA
This sequence comes from Protopterus annectens, assembly GCF_019279795.1. Taxonomy (NCBI): domain Eukaryota; kingdom Metazoa; phylum Chordata; order Ceratodontiformes; family Protopteridae; genus Protopterus; species Protopterus annectens. The sequence goes on along the minus strand of NC_056726.1, from coordinate 1,995,785,308 downwards.
TGTGGTTGTAGTACTGATTTTTGTTCATGCTAATATGTTTTTTCCCCCAAAATGTTTTTATTCATTTTATAACACAATAACTTAACAGTATAGTAACAAGAAAAACAAATAAACAATATACAATGTCCATAACAACTAAAAAAGCAATATACATAGGAGAACACTTAATATTTCTCTAACATATTAGAAGGTTTTGTCCAAGCAATTAAATGATGGGTTGTGTTGTTAGTCCTTGCTTTTATAGTAGCAATCTCATTCTTACAAATGTATTTCACAAGATGAATAAACGCAGCTTTAAAGACAGGAGTAGATTGTGATTTCCAATTTTTAGTAACAATTTTCCTTGCTGGGCACTCGCGGTGGTGCAGCGGTTAGCATTGCCACCTCGCAGCAAGAAGTTCTCTGGTTCGATCCTCAGCTGGGGTGCCTTCTGTGTGGAGTCTGTATGTCCTTCCTGTGGTCACTTGGGTTTACTCCAGGTGCTTCAGTTTCCTCCCACATCCCAAAGACGTGCCGTAGGTGGATTGGACATTCTAAATTGGCCCCAGGCATGAATGTGTGCATGTGTGTGCCTTCTGTGGAAGGTTGGGCGCCAGGCTTGCAACTTGACACCATAAAACTCAATTGCCAAGCGTGAGTGGACAGGTGATCCACTGTGGCAACCCCTAGCCAGAAGAAGAAGAAGTAACACTTTTCCTTGCTATAGAGAGGCTAGACCATAGTAAAAATATTTTTTTTTAGGAATGAATTCAGGAAAAGGAACAATTAAAAGGATAAGGCAGCCAGAAATTATACAGTTGTCATTCCATAGAGCTCTAAAGAAATATTTAAAGTCTAACCAAAATGGAGAAATTATTTTGTAATTAACAACCATATGTATCCAATCAGCATCAGGGTGTCCACATCTCCAGCATTTCATTTCAGCTTTCTTGTACATTATAACTAATCTATGTGGAGTGAAAAAACATCTGTGTAAAAATTTGTATGTGTATACATGCCAGAACAGGGAAGATGTGGATTCTTTCACCGACTGTAAACAAAGTTTTTTATCTTTTTCTGAAAATACTTGTCTATTAACTTCACTTGAATAATTCCAAAAAGAAACATCTGTTTTGCTAAAATAATTTCTGAGAATTTTATAAATAACAGATATGTATGAAGTATTCTTGGGTGAGTTATTAATAATTGTTGAAATAAAACACAAGATTTTTAAGTTACTCTTATTGTATGCCTCTAATGAGGGTACGAGCTTAGCATGTATAAAATCTTTACAAGTTTGGATGTCCAGCCAATTGCAATTTTGCAGACTATATCTATTTTATTTATTTAAATAAAATAAAATAAATAATGCAGTCTTAATTGACTAGAAAACATAATCTTTTTAAACAATAGCAATATTTGGTTTATAAGAGGTGTGAGAACAAGTTTTGACCTTTCACTTTGAATGTATATTTTTAAAATCCATATAAAGATGTCTGTATGTATTTGAGCATATGGTTCAAGCAATTTCCTATTACTATTAAGAAGTAAGGTTTCATGTATTGATTTCCGATATGATGTATAAGAAGTATTACTCCAAAGCAACACTATGTTAATAAATGCAGAGTTTAAATAAAAATCAATATTTGGAAACCCTATACCTCCTTCATCCCAGCTTGTGGTGTGCCAAAGAAGAGAAATTATTTTATTTTTTTAAGAAACCAAAGGAAGTTAAGTAATACGTTATTAATTTTCTGTTTAATTTTGACAGGTGGGAGAATTATTAGAGCTCGGCCAATGAATAAGATTTTAGGTAACAGTATCATTTTGATTAAAGTTAGTCTGTCTTCAAGTGTCAAGAAGAGTCTGTTCCAACTGTTTGTTAGACTAGTAATTGAGTTTATAAGTTGTTGGTAATTAGATGTGAGTGATTTTTTTATAATTAGATTCAATAATGATACTTAGATATTTAATATGCATGCCATCCCAATTTGTTTCTTTTTGATCTACGTTTCATAGTAATATTTTATTCACTAGAAGTGCCTGAGTTTTGTTGTAATTGAATTTTAGACCAGAGATGTTTGCAAAGAAGTCTAGATTATGTAATAGGTGATCTACTGAATTTTCACTATCGTTGGGAGTTACTAGTAGGTCATCAGCAAACAACTGTATCTTGGAGGAAATTTGTATGACACTTTATATCCTTTAACACTGTCATTATTTCTAACTTAATTTGCAAGAAGCTCAACAGCCAGGGCAAAGAGTAATGGGGAGAGGGGGCACCCCTGTTTAGTACCTCTTAATATTTCAAATGGGCTAGATAGATAAGATGCAATCTTTACATAGGCTATGGACTTTTCATATAGTTTTTAAATTAATTCTATAAAGTTTGGGGAGAAATTTTATTTTTTGCAGAGCTTTAAACAGATATGGCCAATTTACGGAGTCAAAAACTTTATCTATATCAAGGCTTAAAATAGAAAGCTCATTTTTTACTTGTTTGCTAAGTCTATTAAGGACAGTAATCTAATTACATGGTATTGTACCTTTCTGTTTTTGATAAATCCAGTTTGGTCTTCATGAAGTATTATTGAAAGAATATTAAAAAGAAGATGGAGTAAAAGTGCTAACAGTCACTACAAAACAGCAAACAAAGCACTTCAAGGAGAATAGTATCCACGGCTCCACAAGTGAAAAAATTGTTTTATTTTTAATGCACCACAAATACAAATACTGTGTTTTCGTCCTGTGAAGTCATAACTTCAAGTTCTGACTTCACAGGACGAAAACGCAGTATTTGCATTTGTGGTGCGTTAAAAATAAAAAATTTTTTCACTTGTGGAGCGGTAGATACTATTCTCCTTGAAGTGCTTTATTTGCTGTTTCGTATTGAAAGAACATTATTTAATCTGTCTGCTAAGATAGACATGATTATCTTGTAGTCAATGTTAAGCAAAGAGATTGACCTGTATGATGTGCAAAGGTTGGGCTCTTTATTTGGTTTTAAGATGGGAGAGATGATAGAATATTTCCATGAGGAAGGATTGTTTGCTGTAATTTTAACTTCTTGGAATGCATTGAGTAAGATTTTCAAGATGTTATCAGGTAAGAGTTTGTAAAATTCCAGAATTAGACCATCCAGCCCTGGTGCCTTTTTTGTCTTAAGATGTTTTTATTTGTTCCTTTAATTCTTTAAATTCTTTAATTCTTTAAAGGAAAAGGGTTTATCTATGTTATAAATATTGTGTTTGGATAGCTTCTTTTGAATATTATTAGCAAAAAAGTCTATACTTTTATCAATTGTAGATGAGTTATTATTATTAATATTCTTGTAATGGTTATTAAACACAATAAGATATTTTGTAGATCTGTAACTTTGATAGTCTGATTATTTCTAGTGTATATTATTTCTTTTATATGGCTTTTCTCATTTAAATATTTAGCTGTAATCACAATCCTGTGCATATTCTTGGGATTAATTGAGTAGGATTGTAATCTGTTTTTTTTCCAGATTTATTGATATTCCCTGTTCAGTTTACATATGTCAGCTAATGCAGATTTGTCATTTGATGTAAGTTTTAGTTTTAGTTCATTGATTTCATTTTGTATGTTTACCAGTTTTTTATCCCACTCTTTCTTTTTATTTATATACCAACTTTTAACTTTACCATGTAAGACTACCTTTAAAGTGTCCCGCTCCATTATTATTGGTGTCTAGGTAGAGCTTTAGTTCATCTAGAAGCCATTCTTTAAATCCTTGTACTGTTACTGGATAAGCAGATAGTCTTTGGCAGAAGTTTAAGGGGTCAGTATTAAGTGTTACTTTGAAGGTGATAGCATCGTGGGCAGATATAGGGCATGATGTCAGCATTACATTATCAGTTTCGGCCAGTAAAGAAATGGTCACAAAGACTTTGTCTATGTTGGTCTGTGTGCCAAATCTGTAGGAGTAGTGAGAATACAGTGTTCAGAGAAACCAGGACCAAGAAGAATAAAACTCCAAGCCACTGAGCAAAGCCAAGAGTAATTAAAATGAAATGAATCCTTTTAATTGAGCAAACAAAGCCAAAACCAAAAAGGCAAATAAAACAAGCGCTTTCGCTCGGATATTCCGAGCTTTATCAAGTTACAAATCTCATAGTAAAGCAGCCATTTAAATAGTATGCACAATCATTAATTAATCAATTAAGTCTTAAAGCTAAACCTTCTTATAATTTAAGGTAAAATGTTAAATCAAATATATCACCCATTCTTTGTAAAAACAATAATAAATAGCAGCTTATCAAGGTTGCAAAATTATACTGTCAAATCTGATCGTATAATGAATTTGAAAACACTGCATAAAATAAGAAATACAATGATAAAATAGTGGTAAAAATGCAAATAAAAGTACCGATGGTACAAAAAAATTTTTTGAACACATCTCTTTTAACCCTTTAAAAATGAGACACTTAGAATAAACAAATGTCCTAATGGTAGAATAAATTGTGTACAATGCTTAAGATGTAGCCTTAAGAGTTTTTTTTTTTGGGTGATATATTTGATTTAACATTTTACCTTAAATTATAAGAAGGTTTAGCTTTAAGACTTAATTGATTAATTAATGATTGTGCATACTATTTAAATGGCTGCTTTACTATGAGATTTGTAACTTGATAAAGCTCGGAATATCCGAGCGAAAGCGCTTGTTTTATTTGCCTTTTTGGTTTTGGCTTTGTTTGCTCAATTAAAAGGATTCAATTCATTTTAATTACTCTTGGCTTTGCTCAGTGGCTAGGAGTAGTGAGAATACTTTAGGGAGAATAATATTTTTATACTGTCAATGTCAGTTATGTTTCCGTCTTTTATGTATTTGTTCAAGTGCTTGGCAACAGGGGACGTCTTGAAGGGTTTAGAGCTTGTGGTATCAGTGGAGGACAAGATACAATTAAAATCACCTACTAATAGTAACTCACCTTTAGACTTTAATGTTATGTTTTAGTCCCAATACCCAGTATCCAGTAGGCGTTTGCAAAAGTGTACATCTTTTTATCTAGATTTAGTATGACTAAAGCAAGCATACCATGATTGCTTGAGTATGAGTCAACTATTTCTGGAATTCTCATTGATTTTCTGTGTAAAATTAGGACACCTCTTCTTTTGTGGTTGTAGTTTGAACTTACCAAAATCTTATAATCCTTAAAGGTTAGTTTGTTTAGATCTTCTGTTATTAAGTGGGATTCCTGAATGAATGCAGAATCTGCTTTATGTAGCATTAAATAGTTGTTGACACTACTCCTTGTCATGGGGTTGTTGAACCCATTCACGTTAATAGATATAATGTCAAATATTATCATTTGATGGAGACTGCTATTATAAGTAAAATTGAAAAGTGCTTTCCTTGATTCATTATGGCAAATACATTTTACAAACTGTTATGGGCAATATAAAAACTCTAAATTTGAAAATAAAACTATATATTTTAATAACCTTCTGCATTGATATAGCTATAGACAGGCTTACTCTATCTCTCATAGAAGCCACAAACTAACCTTCTCATGACATCTAGTTGGAATTCTTAATTACTACAGGTTAATATTTAATGTGAAGTTGTTCGATCTCGCCGTTTGTTCTTACACACGGGAGTCGGCCACATTCCAAGCTCTGCGTCTAAGAGAAGCTCGAGGCACAGTCCCTATCCCGTGATCCTCTCCTGCTAATCCTCAGATCTAGTTTGCCGCTGCAACAGGTCTCATCATCGAGTGAGAGCTCGGGCCAGTATCTGTTTTTTCTGTATAAAAAATTTCTAAAAAGTTAAAAATAATTAGAGATTTTTCTTAATATTAGTTAGTAGTAGTGTGTGTGTGCGTGTTGTTTTAAAATAGTATTTAAAATAGTGTTTAAGATTTTGTGGGAGCGGCTGCTCCTAGGCCTTAGGCCAATATCTTTCTGTCAGATTTTTCTGTGTGGAGTTAACGTCTTGTAAATTTTACCTGTGCGTTTAGTCAGGTTAGTTATTGTGTATATACATATATATATATATATATATATATATATATATATATATAGTTATATACATATTAGTATTACATACTGTATTTTTCTTACTGTATTTTTCTATTCAGAATATGTCAGAGAAAGCCAAGTCTGGTTTTAAACGTTGCCAGTGGGGACAGAAAATGTCCATAACAGACAACCACATTTCCTGCATCTACTGTCTAGGCCCTCTCCATCCTCAGGGGGACTGCTCCATCTGCCACTCGTTTAGTGGCAGAGTGATGATGGAAAGACACAGGAAACTGATTGAGAGGGGTCTCCTGAAGCCGGAGTTTCAGGAGACATTAGAGAAGGCAGACCAGTCATCAAAGTCTTTGAAGGGGTCGAAGTCTTCGAAGGTATCGGAGCCCAGGTCATCAGCTCTGAGTACCTCTGTTAAGATTTGGTCGCCGGCTCCACAGACCTTGGAGCCAAGCACCGAGCTGCTGCCTCGGGGCGAGGTCCAGGTCTTGGAGCCGGTGTCAGAGGTGCTCCCTTCATTGATCCTTTGCTCGGTGACCTCTTTGATCCCTTCAACCCGTTCTTCCAGAGCACTGTCAGACATCGATGTGGATTGAGTGGTGCAGAAGCTGATGGAGAACATGGCCTTATCCAAACTAATTGCGGTTTCGTCCCAATTGGTTTCGAAACTTGAAGCCCTTCCTGTTCCATCCATAGATCCTCCTTCGAGACCCATCGAGTCATTGGAGCTGGGAGTTGAGGATCTGATGATTGTTGATCCCCCGGAGCCAAAGCCTTCGTTAGTGTTTTCGGTTTCACTGACCTCAACACCCTCTGTACCCATCGAGGGGTCTCGGAGCCGACAGTCTCTCCTCGGTTCTGGGGGGGGGGGGGTCGAACCGAAGTTTCGGTTCTGACTCTTCCCCTTGGTGCCTCGGCACAGATTAGTTCAGCTCCGTCCTCTGGATTGGAGCCCGTGGTTCTGGGCCCGGGGAGGCTACCGTCTTCTTTGGAACCAGTGGAGTCCTCGGCCGAGGACTCCAGTGCCTTTGAGGCCATGAGGAAGGTTTTGTCTGGTAAGACGTTCACATCTTCAAATTCCTCTTTTCCCTCCCCGAAAGGTCTGCGTTCTGTCTCTGCACCACCGGTCCACCCCAAGCATAGAGACCCAAAGCCTCAGTCAGCCCCAGAGGGTGAACCCTGCTCCTCGGAAGCTTCACCAGATGTCCCCTCTGATGATGTCCTGAGGAAGAGATTGTGCAAGAGGAGGCACCTTGATTCCCCACAGGAATCATTGACATCGGACACCGACTTGGATGAGTCCGAGGGGTCCCCATGGTCCTCCTCCGAGGATGTCTCATTTTACAACATCCTTGAAATTCTCAAACAGAGGGATGACTGGCAGTCACTTGCCCCCACTGAGGATGAGTTGGTGTTGCTGAAGGCTTTTGGGGCTCAACCTTCCACCTCCTGGGTAACTCCGCCCTTCGATGAGTTAATGGATTTAATAGCCCTAAGGGCGTGGGAGTCCCCTGACACTTTGGAACCAGCCCCACGGAGGCCCAATAAGTACATCACGGCCCCCCAGGATAAAGCGTATCTCACCAATGGAACCAGTTGATGCTATGGTGGTGGCGGCGGCCACCAAGAAAGAAATGTCTGAAGCATCTTCCTCTGTTCATCCTCCTAACAAAGACTCTAGGATGATGGACAGGTAGGGGAAGTGCATTTTTAGTTCAGCAACTTTTTCCATGTGATCGCTGAACTACCTCAAGGAATTGGGAGATACTCTACAGGGTACCACAGATGCTACTGTCTCAGACAAGGTGACAGCACAGCTCAATACCCTAAACTCTATCGTTAACTCATCCATGCGGCTCATTTCATATGCAGCTGAAGGATCGAGTAGGGCTGCAGCTTCAGCGATCGCTCTGAGGAGACAATCCTGGATGCGCCTATGCTCCTTTGTGGAAGCCTTCAAGTCTTCCTTTGTTAATGCCCCTTTTGATGGCTCCTCCTTGTTTGGGCCCAAAGTGAAGGAGACATTCACTAGGTGTGAGCAAGAAGGAAAGACCCTGTCTGCCGTAGGGGTCCGTTTTTCCACCCCTTCTAGACCATACCCCAAAGGGCAAAGAGGTGGAAAAATGTGGTTCCGGAATACTCAGGAAGCTTTCCAATCCACACCTAGTGAAACCCCCTCCAGAGGCAGAGGAGGGGGAAGGAATGGAAGACGCCGCCCAGGCTGCAGAGGGGGTCTGCAGAACCAGGGCGACAGGGATAGTGTCCCTGGGAAGCTCTTCCAGCACTCCTGAGGGGAGGCCCAGCTGTCCTACTCTGGAGGCAGTCAGGGGTCGCTTGGCTCTATACCCAGAGGCCTGGCTAAATCTCACTTCAGATTCCTGGGTAAAAAGCATAATAACCAGAGGATACAACACCCTATCCTAGACAATCTTCCCACCCAAAAAAGATTCCCAGATGTTCCACCCAATCTGTGGGATCAGGCAGCCATAGAAATACAAAGGCTGTTAGAAAAAAGAGTCATCCAGCCAGTCCCGGCAGACCAAATAGGATCCGGAACTCACTCAAAGTTCTTTTTAGTTAGAAAGAAAACAGGGGACTGGAGGCCGATACTGGACCTTAGCAAACTCAATACCTTCGTGAAGAAGGAGAAATTCTGGATGGTCACGCTACAGTCGATCCTTCTGTTTCTTCAAACGAATAATTGGATGTGCTCTATAGATCTCAAGGATGCGTACTACCACATAAAAATGTCCAGGCCATCCAAAGATCACCTGCGCTTCTGGCTGGGAGCTAGTCATTTTTAGTTTCGAGCTCTGCCCTTTGGCCTCACCTCAGCCCCCAAGGTGTTCACCAAGTGCATGGCAGTAGTGGCGTCCCACCTGAGACGACTAGGATTCCGGGTATTTCCATACTTAGACGACTGGTTCCTTACCGCCACCACCAGGCATCACCTATTGCAAGCCAGGGACTATACAATCAATCTCTGTTCCCGTTTAGGCATAACGCTGAACTTCGAAAAATCTGCCTTGTCGCCCTCACAGCATATATCATTGATAGGAGCGGAATTGGACACTACCTTAACTCTGATCAGGCTTCCCCAATCAAGAGTTTCAGCCTTGAGAGAACAGATTTCTATTCTTCCACAAAACAAGAGAGTCCCTGCTACACAGGTCTTGAAAGTTTTAGGCATGATGGCAGCTACCCTTATCGCGGTCCCCCTAGGGAGAATGCACATAGGTTCATAGGTTCATAGGTTCATACTAGGCTATCTGCCCTAGGGCATTTATAAGCCTGGCCAGAATGTGTTTGGCTTTCGCCACCCATTTTAAATTTATTTTGCTATGCCCTTTTTCGAGGTTAGTATACTGTGCCTCTGTCTAACAGTGACACAGAAGTGATACCCTGGGTAAACCTACGATCTTCCATCCACTCATCAAGATTCCTCTTGAAGAGAGTCAATGAGGGACTCTGCCTAACCTGGACTGGGATTTTATTCCAGAGTGAAGGGAGCCTCTGGGTTATGAATCTGTCCCTCCAGCATGTCCTATTTATTTCAGTGCTGAGGTTCAAGTCTCTCAAGCGTGTAGCTCGATGGGATTTGGATTTTCTGAGGTGCAGCATGTCCATTAATTCCGGGTTGGACATGGCTTTATACGTCAGGCACAGATTGCCTCTGAACAGGCGGTATGCCACTGAGTAGAGCTGGAGTTTCTTTAACCGGGCAGCATATGGCATCCGTTTGAGCCCTTTGATCCTCTTGGTGAGGTACTTTTGGGGTCTTTCCAGTTGCTGCAGGTGTCTGGTAAGGTACATCCCAAAAGGGCATTGTACTCAATTATGGGCCTGATGAGGGATGAGTAAAGAGGCACGATGACGTCCCCTGATCTAGATGTGAATCCCTTCATGATTAGGTGGGCTATATAAAATGTTTTTCTAACCACTTTGGCCACGTGGTTGTCAAATGAGAGATTGCTATCAACTTGGGTCCCCAGGTCCCTAATTACTTCTTCTGTACTTAATGGATTGCCACCTATGTGGTAATTTGTGGGCACTTTGTTTTTGCCAAAGGGATGACTATACACTTTTGGCATTTAGCTTGAGGCCATGGCTCTGGCACCAGTTGTCTGTTTCTATGAGGCCCTTTTGGAGGATGCTTGTGTTGGCTGGAGAGTCGATTATGGCGCCCAGTTTGCAGTCATCTGCGAACTTGGTCAGTCACAGTCCTTCCGTGTTGGCCTGTACCTCCGAGAAATATATACCGAACAAGAGAGGTCCCAGGACTGAGCCTTGTGGGACACCACTTGTAACTGGTTTGGAGTCTGACATGGCTCCAGCAATTCTAACCATGTGGGTTCTGTCCTTGAGCCAATTTGCAATCCATCTAGTGACATAGGGGTTTATGTTTAAGCTGGTGAGCTTATCTATAATGCCCGAGTGGGGTATTGTATCGAAGGCTTTTGCGAGGTCCAGGTAGGCTGTGTGGACCACCTTCCCCTCGTCAATGGCCTTGGTGACTGTTTCAAAGAAATCAACCAGGTTTAAGAGGCAGGATCTGCCCTTAACAAAGCCGAACTGGGTAGGATCCAGTGTTTGTAGGTCCCCAATATCTTTATTTATGAGGTCCATGATGATCCTTTCCATAGCTTTGCAGACCAAGCTAGTCAGGCTTATGGGACGATTGTTTCCAGATCTGTTGAGGCACCACCTTTATGGAGAGGGACCACTGTTGCTGTACGCCACTCTTCGGGCACATATCCTGTAGTAAGGCTGAGATGGAACAGCAGTTTTATGTTTGGGTTTAGCTCTTCTTGGAGTTCATGTAGGACGCAGCCCGGGACACCGTCTGGTCCCATTGATGCTGTGTTTTTTGCTTTGGACAGGGCAGCTCTTACCTGAGCATCTGAGGTGTCAGGGGGGCAGCACTCTGCTGGGATAGATATTTGCCCTTTTGGTGGGGGGGGAGAGTTTGTGCTGAACCTGTCAGCTAGGATGTTGGCAATGTCTGTGGGTTTGGTGTATTTTTTGTCATTTTGGACTAATTCTGAGCATATCTGGGAATTACCACCCAGGTTCCTAACATAACTAAAGAAAGCCTTGTGATTATCCTTAGTGTCCTGTGCAATTTTTCTCTCAAAGCTGGCCTTAGACAATTTTATGTGTGCCCGTAATTTTTTGCTAATACTGATCAGTGATGCCTTCCCTTTTTGGGATTTTGTTCTATCATTTAGTAGCTTCCTCCTTCTATTGTATAGTTTGTTTATGGCTGGGGTCCACCAGACAGGAAGTCTGCCTTTGGAGGATTGGGTCTTGGTTTTATCTGGGATCGCATGATCCATGCATTCCTGAAGGTGTTCATAGAATGCATTTATAAAGGATTCTGCGGTCTGGGCCGTATTTTCCACAGGCCCGGGGGCTTTGAAGGATTCCACCTCAGTTTTGAGGAGTGTGAAATTTGCTTTAAAGAAGTTTTTCAGTGTGGTTTTCTGGGCAGGGGGTGGGATCGGGGTGTGAATATCCAGTGAGATTAGTTTATGGTCTGATCTTACCAGTGAGGGATACACTTCTGGTCTGGAGCATAGAGTCCCCATGTTGGTGATGATCAGGTCCAGTATGTTTTCCCCTCTTGTGGGAGTGGTAACAAGTTGTTCCATAGCATTTGAGTTTATAAATTCTAGGAACCTTTGGGCTAGGGTGTTGGAGCTAGAGTAATGCTCCCAGTCTATGTTTGGGTAGTTGAAGTCGCCCAATATAATGGTGTTTGGAGAGACCTTCATATTTTCTAGTGTTCTCAGGAAAGCCGAGTGGGGTTCCTGGGTTTGGGAGGGTGGTCTGTAACAGGCTATAAACTGGAAGGCAGTTTTACCCACTGTTAGTTGCACATGGATAGTCTCTGATGCTTCGTGCTTTGCCACCAACCTGGAGATGTGGGTATCTTTGATGAATATCAATACTCCCCCTCCTTTTGTGGTTCGGTCCAAGTTTTGGGGCCAAAAAGCATGGTATGAGGTATAACCTGGTAGTGCTGGGGTTCTCCCTGGAGCCCTGAACCAGGTTTCTGTTACTGCACAGATATCGATGTTCTCAATGTTAAGGAGAGTTTCGAGTGCATGCATCTTGAGGTTTAGACTTCTGGCGTTGAGTAGCATTACTCTTAGTTTCTTATCCCTTGTGATACTTATGGAGGTGGGTTTGTCTTTTGAGCCTTGCCTAAAAAGGCACTATAGGAGTAGCAGGAGCCTTTGCCAATATCCGAAAGCCCAGGGGTGACAGGTGCAAGCCATCCCTAGTGAAGCATCGTGGCTTGTCAAGCATATCATCCCAAGCTGATAGGCATTGGATCCCCTTTGAATGACACCAGTACTTAAGCCAGTTGTTGAAATTGATCATCTTGTCTTCATATTGTGGCATCATTCTTGGTGAGGGTAAGATGCTACTCAAGGTCAGGGTCATACCGGCCTGGGCTACATGCTCAGAGAGCTCCTTTATATCTCTTTTTATGTAGTCCAGGGAGGTACGTCTCAGGTCATTCACACCAGCATGGACAATGACTGAGTCATATTTGTACTTGCCTTGGAGTGACCTGAGTGCTTGTGTTATGTGGCGGATCCTAGCGCCCGACAGGCTGCTCACCATGACCCTCTCCTTGTTCAGCCTGGTGAGCGGGACGTCAGTGTGCCTGACGATAGAGTCACCTATTACAAGTGTATCAGGTGTGTTGTTTAGTCTTAAGGGCTGTGACTGTTCGGCACACTGGCTTTGTGAGATATGTGTTGCACGTGTTTTGTTTTGGGCTAGCGACTGCTTGGGTGTCTGCTTTGGAGGTCTCTGCTGCTTCGGCAGATCTTTATTTAGAGCCTGCGAGTATGTTTTTGTGTGATTATGTGTTTGGTTTGCTGTCGTGGTAGGTCTGTGTGAGACTGGAATTGTAGTGAGTGTGGTTTCCTTCTCCTCCTGACTGGTTATGCCAGTACTGAGTTGAGAGAGCTTAGCCTCCAGTTTGGCTATATGGTTGCATCTCTCACATGTGTTGGAATTTGTTGGGAGGAGGAGAGGGTTGTCTGTGTACATAAGGCAGTTGTAACATTGCCTCAAGATTCCCAGATTCACCAGCTGGACCGGAGAGGAGATTGACAACTCACCTTTGGACATGCTAGAATAATATTTTTGGAATTTGTTAATAATTGAAAACCAGGGCCAGTGGAGAGTGAGGGTGTATTGCTTTTAATTTTTAGTGCAGACTTATATAATTGCTTTAGTGAGCAAGTGTCAGGTAACTTAAGTGCAATGTGTTACAGTAACTTAAATGCAAAAACAACAAACAGTAACTTTCTTTCAAGTGAAACAAGGAAATAAGTACAGTAAGCAATGCAGATATCACTAGTAATCCACAGAAGTGCTGAGAAGCCGCGTATTAGGTGGAATTAGCGTTCCAGGGAAATAACAAGCAAACAAACAACAAGCATATAAACAAAGCTAGATTCAGCAGGCCTGGATCTAGTCTATGCTACAGCAAACAAGGTGTACCAATTTCAGTAAGATACAGTTCAAATATTCAGGCACTATAAACCTTTAACCAGAAATTCCCAGCTCAGAAGGGCAGAGTCCAGTCTCTACTCCCACAAGAGTGCAGACCACAAGCCTTCTTAATGTAAAATAACTGGCCTGAAGCCCAAGTGCTTAAACCAGAACTAATACACTTTAAGAATAACAGACACTGGGCTCTCAATCAGCAGTTCCCAACTTAGAAGGATGAAAGCTACCTGTCCTGCCACCGTAGTGCATGCCACAAACCTTCCTAATGTATAACAACTGGTCTGAAGCCCAAGTGCTTAATCCAAAAGACTTAGAATGATAGCTACACTTTAATCAAGTTACTACCAAGCAGTAATAAATACAATTGAATACTTTAGAGAATGCCTGGATTAGTGCTCAAGTTACACAAACAAAGCTAGATCCAGCAGGCCCAAATCCAGTCTATGCCACAGCAAACAAGGCGCACCAACTTCAGTAAGAAGCAGTTCAGATATGCATGCACTATAAGCCTTTAACCAGAAATTCCCATCTCAGAAGGGCATAGTCCAGCCACTCCTCCCACAAGAGTGCAGACCACAAACCCTCTTAATGTAAAATAACTGGCCTGAAAGCCCAAGTGCTTAAACCAGAATTAATACACTTTTAGAATAACAGATACTGAGCCCTCAATCAGCAGTTCCCAACATAGAAGGATGTAAGCTAACTGTTCTGCCACTACAGTGCAGACCACAAACCCTCTCAGCACAAAACAACTGGTCTGAAGCCCAAGTGTTTAAACCAAAAGGCTTAGAATGAGTTACACCAAGCAGTAATAAATACAATTGAGTACTTTTAAGATGATGCAAAAGTAAAAAAAGTAGGTAGAAACACAAGTACAGTAAACGCAGATGAAAATTTTTTTTTTTTCTGAATAAGTTCTGAGATCAAAGAAACAGATTTGAGTGCTGAAACTAGAAACCCGGCTAGTTATAAGAAAAAAAAAAACTAAGCTAGAAGGCTTCCCTCCAACACAGAAGGGCTTGTGGGCTCAGAAGCCTACAAATAGTCTATACCACTTAACAGGAAAGGCAGGAAACAAGCTTAAATTTTTTTTTTTTTTTGAGGATCCTCCATTGGCTACTCTTTGCACAGTGGTCTTACCAACGGCTACCATTGTCACACAACATCCTGCTCACGGAGTCTTGCAAGCGGGATCTTAGATGGTGGATGAACAGCCACGAGCTTACAATAGGCCGCCTGTTCGCCCCCCCCCCCATAGCTACAGTGAACACGGACGCTTCCCTGATAGGGTGGGGGGGACTTTTTCAGGGAAGAGCAGTTCAAGGCAAGTGGTCGAAAATGGAGTACAATCTGCACATCAATGTCCTGGAGTTGAGAGCAGTGTTCCTGACGTTGCAACACTTTCATGACTACTTACCTCCAGGAACAGTTGCAATTCAGACAGACAACATGTCAGTGGTCTGGTACATAAACAAACAAGGAGGAACCAGGTCTTACCCCTTATGCAGAGAGGCCCTGAGAATCTGGCAATGGGCTGTGTCCACCGGACGCTTTCTCATAGCAACGCACATCCCGGGGACATCCTACGTAATAGCGGACAGATTGAGCAGAGCCATCCTGTTGCCTCACGAGTGGTCCCTCAAAAATCAAGTAGCGGAAATGATATTCCGCAGATGGGACCAGCCTTGCTGTGACCTTTTCGCATCCCCCATGAATACAAAATGCAGAAGCTATTTCACCCTACTTCCCCCTTCGGGGAGTGCCCCCAGGGACACACTTGTACACGATTGGCCCCCGGGTCTCCTATATGCCTTCCCTCCTGTTCCACTAATCTCGAAATTTCTGCAGAAAGCCAAAGGTCTGGAAAGGACGATCATCTTGATAGCACCATTCTGGCCTCGACAAATCTGGTTCCCCTTCCTCCAAGCTCACCAAATAGAGGAACCTTGGACTCTGGACCCAGTGCCAGACCTTCTGACCCACTCGTCAGTAGTTCTTCACCCCTCTCTTTCATCCCTCAAATTGACAGCATGGCTGCTCCACTTCCCAGCTTAGCCAGGTCAGATCTTTTGTCTCCAGCAGTACAACATATTTTGATTTCTTCCCACAAAACCTCCACTAGAAAACTGTACAAGAGCAAGTGGAAACATTTTGTGTGTTGGGCTTCCAAACAAGGTATAGATCCCTTGGTCGCTCCAATTCATAAGGTTCTAGATTTTCTATCTACTCTTTTTCATCAGGGGGCTTCAACATCCACCATAAGGGTATAGCTGGCTGCCATATCTTATTTTCATGTGGGTGAAAAGGGCGCTACAATTATGTCTCACAGACTTTGTAGAGCTTTCATGAAGGGAACTTATCATCTCCAACCACCCATTCGAAGTCCGTTTTTTCCTTGGAATTTAAATCTGATGCTATCTCAACTCATGTTATCACCCTTTGAACCAGCTTCGTCATGCCCACTTAAGTATCTTTCCTGGAAAACCCTGTTTCTTGTTGTAATCACTTCAGCTCGCAGTCTCATAGCTGCAGGCACTGTCAATTAGACCCCCGTATCTGATCTTTCACCCGGATAGGGTCACTTTACGAACTAATCCGTCCTTTCTACCGAACGTCTGCTCAGAATCTAATCTTAATCAGTCCATAAAACTTCCCACTTTTTTCAGGCACCATACCAATAAATTGGAATACATGTTACACAAATTGGGCATGCACAGACAGCTGAGATTTTATCTAGAAAGAACAAAAGAATTCAGGAAATCGGATCAACTTTTTGTTTCTCATGCAGATAATAAGAAAGGACTTGCAGTAAGAAAAATCACGTTATCCAAATGGCTTTCGGACTGCATAAACTTTGTTTATTCATCTTCCAATCAGTCTATTCCGCTCAAAGCTAAAGCTCATTCTACTAGAGCTGTTTCTACTTCCTTAGCCCATGCTGCTCGCTTACCGATAGATACCATTTGTGCAGTGGCTACCTGGGCCAAACCTCATACCTTTATTACTCATTACAAAGTGGACAGGTCCTCCAGGGACAGGGCTTCCTTTGGTTCCACTGTTCTCAGGAATGTTCTTCCATGAGCCACCCGGGGTTTAGGGTGCTAGGGACGCTACCCGTGTGTAAGAACAAACAGCGAGATCGAACAACTTCACATAAAGAAGTTATGTTCTTACCATAATGTTCCATGTGAGTTGTTCATCTCGCCTTTGTTCTTACATTTCCGCCCTCCTTCCCCCTCCGTGTTCTGGAAGAACAGGTACGACTGGTGGCTGGTTGTCTTTTTTCATGGTCCCCTTGGACTGCCTGTCTCTATGTATGCATTCATATTCGGACATGTATAATATATATGTGTATATCTGTCCTTACATTTTTGTGTATATACGTGTATATGTGTATTGATACGTATGCATGTGTAGGCGGGTATGTCTTCTGTTGTCTGGTTTCCATAGCAAACTAGATCTGAGGGTTAGCAGGAGAGGATCATGGGATAGGGACTGTGCCTCGAGCTTCTCTTAGACGCAGAGTTTGGATGTGGCCGACTCGGAGCCGAGCGATCAGCTCCGAACCCGTGTGTAAGAACAAAGTCGAGATGAACAACTCACATGGAACGTTATAGAACATAACTTCTTTTTTATTATTATTATTCTTTGTTGACATTTGTTGACCAGGAAAGTCCACTGGGCCATTAACCCATTTTCAGTGGAGGCCCGAAGAGAAAAGCTATGTGTTAGTACATACATAATTAAAGAACATTAAAACATTTGCACATTATATAAGATATATGGTAGTACATTCAATGTAATACATAAAAAAACATATTCATAGTTCCATATTCAGATAAAATTTCCCAGAAGGTTTTAAGCAAGGGAGAGAGTAAAGCCAAAGACTAAAGGGGCAGAAGTATATAGTGAGGTAAGTTGTGAGTGTCACATAGGATAGTTTAGCAAGAGGTAAGGAGAAGGAAAGAAAATTCAGGCAGTAAAGGGCAGCAAGAGATAATGGGAAGGAGATAATAAGGGAAACTGCATGTACATTACAAACATACAAAAGGAAAAAATCAATTTAATATACTATGTATGCATGAACTAAAAACATAAAGCTGTATACAATGTCTTAAAGTTCTTTTATCTAAACAGACTAAGATACATTGATTAATCTTAACAATTGTTTGTTGCTATGAGTAAATAAAGGACTGTAATGTCATTAAAGCAGACAGGAAAAAGGATTCATCTAAAACTGTCACTGTCAGAAGCATATTTGTATTTCTTATTTAAATATAAATGTAATTCAGATTAAATAAATCACTATTTACAGTAAAACATATACCTATAAGACTTTTTGGTAAAAAAAATATTTTTCGATGTATGAAAACACAGTTCAAACAATCATTCTTGAATATGACTAGCTGTTAGAGTTCAGTGAAGAGAAACAGGTTCAGAGGTTACGCCTACTTCCTGGATGACAGCACAGATTGTTTCTCATGAGTTTGTGAGCTAATTGAAGCCTTTAGAAGCTTGAGCTTCTCACAAAAGTTGTCAAAATTCCATCAAAAAGAAGTAGGTGGGAATTTTCTAGTGAAGTGAAGCTCTTAAGCATAACTTGTAAAATGATGAATATTTTATTTTTATTTATTTAACATTTGTTAACCGGGAAAGTCCGACTTGGAACAAAGCCAATTTTCAGTGGAAGCCCGGGGAGAAACACTCCAGATGCATGTATTTGTAACTTGGGAGGAAACCAGAGCACCCAGAGGACACCCACACAAATGCAGGGAGGACATGCAGACTCTGCACAGAAGGCACCCTAGCAGAGAATTGAACTGGAGAACCTCTTGCTGTGAGGCAACAATGCTACTGCTGTACCACTGCATTGTAAAGGCTCCAAATTACCAGCCATACACAGCTATAAGATATATTAGCTAAATGGAGCACATTGCAGAAGTTCAGTTAAGTAGTAAATGTATATATAATAATAAAATGTCACCACTTTCTTTTTAATTACTTCACAGTAACACAGTAAGCATTTTTGTCTCCTGCAGTGATTAAATACTATGACACTAGTACTAAAACAAAAAGGGAAGGCACATACATGAAGAAATAACTATAGGATATAAAATAAATATATATAAATATATGAAATAAGTAAGTGATTTTATACCATTTCACTAGTGCTATGCCATGTATATAAAGAGATAAAAGTATAAAATGGTAGTTTGCAGTTGGATAAGATTTTGATTTACTTGATTTTTGAGTAATATATATTATCTATAAAGTTAGCATTGTTGTGGGAAAGATAATAAGAGAGAAAAAAAATTTACATGACCTTCTGTGTATGATTCCACATTATTTAGAAGGGAGAAAACAAAATCTTGCATGAAATGAGAAGTTATGTATAATCATTTGTCTCTGGTTTTCTTTTTTTAATAGCCCACTCATTGTTGAAGCTTGTCTTTTTAAGTTCATTGAAGAATCCATGGGTTCAGGCTGACTTAAAATGTTCTTTTTTTGGACAAATGTGTATGTTTCTTCGAGAGACTCAAAAGTTTTATTTCCTTCTGACAGGGATAGTCTTACTCTTGCTGGGAATATGGATTGTGCTTTGATTCCTTCCTTTTTTAATGATTTTATTAGAGGGGCACCTGCTCTTCTTTTGGACATTACAAGAGGTGAAAAGTTATTGCCATACCTGATAGTTTGGTCACCAATTTTTAATGGAGCAAGAGACCAGACAGTTCTTAAAACAAGGTTGTTGTCTTGAGTGGGGATAAATCTTACAAAAATAGATCTTGGACGGCTGTTTTTCCTGGATACAGAAGTTATAGTTAAAGACCTGAAGGATAGCGCTTCAGGTAGGTTTAGGATTTTAGGAATCCAAGAAGTCAGGAAATTAATTTAATGTTCCCCTCCATTTGCTCTGGAATGCCATGGATTTTTATGTTGTTTCTCCTGGTTCTATTCTCAATGTCATCTATCTTTTCAATGAGTCTGGTGTTTTCTTGAAGAAGAAAGTCTATGTTTCTCTCTCTTTCTGTTAACCTGTAGTCTATCTGTTATAGAATCCTCCAAAGCAGCGATCTGGGCAGTTTGTTGTTTAAGGACTTCATTTTATAAGGTTATTTGTTTAAAAAAATGTCACCAAAAGCAGTTCCAAAGTACAAGTGTAAACACCAGCACGAATCCACTCCAAGATTAATGAAACACAGGTTTATTCACTTAAACAGTTGAGCGCTTTCATCATACAATAGACTTCATAAGAACAATAATACTTATTTCATACTCACTTATATATACAAAAAAACAGTCACCTGACTCTAACCATTTAAATATTAAAGTGCTAGTGCTACTAATTCATTACCTCCTTTAAATTACAAACACTCCCAATACATATTAGTCCCATACATTCTGACATATTCATCTGTTAACAAAAAAAAAAAAAAAAAAAAACAATACACAGAAAACACTTTTAACATATAACCTTGTGTGATTCTTATAAAAATTACAATATGTGAAATCTCATACTAAAAAACATACTAAAAACATCATACTCTAAGGTACTCCGAATATCTTTTTTGTTTCTCTCTCTTTCTGTTAACCTGTAGTCTATATCTCTTATAGAATCCTCCAAAGCAGCGATCTGGGCAGTTTGTTGTTTAAGGACTTCATTTTATAAGGTTATTTGTTTGGTGGACTCTTCTTTTATATTGTCCACTTTTAAGTTTAATTTGTCTATTTTACCCACCAAGTCTTGAACTGTTGTAAGGATTGCCTGTATTTCTTTCTTCACTGGAGTTTCTTTCTGAGAAAATTTTGAGCAGTTCATCATCCTTTGTGAACGTGGTTTTAATGTCCCTTCTTTTCAAATGTTTGACAGGAAAATATGAAAATTTTAACTTAAAAAACTACATCAACTTGGAGCTTATGACTTCCAGAATCTGATTTTAGTAATTTCAGGTCTTTGTTGGTGAAACTAAATAAAAACTCCTGTCAAGAAAAAATGAAGACTGCAGAGCTCAAGAACTCTGCTGCTTTCATCTTGCCATCCAAGCCATGCCCCTCCATGTTAATATGCTTTTTGACTAGGTAATGTTGCTGTCTGTTTTTGTAAATGTATGTTCCTGCTTTTTTGCCAGTTTTTCCATGCTGTGTTTTTGTCCTTTATTAACTGTTTACTTAGCTTTGTAAGCCATAGGGCATTGTTTGGTTTTATTCTTTTAGTGTGCTGAGGGGCTAGTTTCTTAAGAATACTTAAGAAAATAGTATCAAAGTACTTGATTGCCTTGTCAAGGGAAGTTAATTAAGGAATGATTATTTGTTGAATTTGAAAAGATTATGAGCTGTCATATATAAATGATTATTGAAGATGTGGGAACTAGCTGTCTAGGTAAATGCTAGTAGGTGATCACTTAATGAGTTGGGTAGTGTTCCAGATATATTATTTTGGATAGGTTCCAAAAGACACACCAACAACCCAAGGATATACCACGATCCACGTTTTACTTTAAAAAGAAAATTTATTTCTCCAACCATAAAAACTTAACACGATTGTTAAGCGCTTTCGTGTAAACCATACACTCCATCAGAACGGAATAGAATTTTGGATAGGTCTGAGACCAGGATCCAGTCCAGAATGGAACCTTGACTAAAACTTTTTTCATACTTAGTAGGTGAGGTAATAAGTTGTATGAAGCCATAGAGATTTAGGGAAGCAACAGAGAAGGTGAATGCATTGTTAAGCCAACTGATATTAACATAGGTTCATAGGTTGTGTGTAGAAGAAGTTTAGTACCAACGCACATTCGGAACATCCAATGTATGCTAAAAGCTGCTGTACCAGGAACAAAGTCCACAAACAATCTTTAAGATGAAACAAACGATTTATTGGAAGTAAAAGTGATGAGCGCTTTCGCGTGGTACCATCCACGCTTCTTCAGATGAATCATTTGAGTTTGTAAAAAGGTTTTATAGAACCGCTCCAAGGCGGGAAAGTCTGCTCATTAACTAATTAATTAATTAACATTCAATCAAACTAATAAACTGAAAAACTAAAAAAACATTCAAACATTTCAAGCAGTAAACGTTTTGACCATTAGAGTGCACTTACTGACTCAAAGCATGAGCTAAGACTGCTGTTACATTCTTTCAAATGTGTAAGATGTACTTTGCGTGTTTTTATATAAATCTTTAACACGCATTAAAGCAATAATAAAACAAAAAAATATATGTACGTGTAAATATATCAACTTAAATTATAAACTTATAATTATATACTTGATTAAAAACTCATGTAACCGCTATTCAAAGGATATCAAATTTATATATATGAACTATATGTTAGTAAATATAAGTTAATATAACTTTGTTCAATTTTAATTATATTCAATAATATCATTATATAAAATATAAAATATCTAAGTCCTACAAAACATAGGACTTATCACTAATAACTAAATAATAATATTATACATGCATAAAAACATTTATGAGTTGTCTATGATCATTACATATATCTCATATAAAAAGAAAAAGTATAAAATATTTGCTTTAAGTAATGATGCTGCATTGACTTAATTCATTATAAATGCAATAAGTACATTTATGCATATATAGTGAAACAAATAGAAAGCATATAAAAAAGATAAAATGTACATGTATATATCTATCATAAATATGAGAACTAACTTATTATTTCCTAGATATTAACAGGGGTTTAATGGACACCTGACTATTAAGTCCTGGTTCAATGTGTGCTCCCAAACGGAAAATCCATTCGAGTTCCATTAGTGCCAACTGGTTCTCTTTGTCCCCACCTCTTTCATTTGGGACCACTATTTGCAAAACTCTAAAAGAAAAAGAGTGTGTAGAAAATTCTATAACATGTTTGGCCAACACATTATTGTCTATGGCTTTACGTATATCATAGAGATGATTATATATGCGTTCCTGCAACCTTCTTTTTGTTAGTCCTACGTAGAAGGCTTCACATTTGTTGCAGGTGGCCAAATATATCAAATTCCGGGTATTGCAACTTGCTCGAAAATGTGGTTTAAAAACAAAGTTGATACTAGGATGTATAAAATACTGTGTCTTGGTAATATAACTACACCTGTTGCAACTGTAGCATGGGTAAGTACCAAAAGCCTTAGTTGTGATGTTATATGCCGGAATACTTTGTTGATCTTTTGTGATGTTCACATCTCCACATAAAATTCTTTTTAAATTTCTGCAGTTTTTATAAATAAAGGAAGGGCTCTTCCCTACAAATCTCTTAGTAAGGGAGTCTAATGTAAGAATATGCCAGTTAGTGTGTATAACCTGCTGAATCTTTTTGATATCACTGGTATATGTAACTGTATAACCTATTTGGTTACTTCTGGCTTCCTTTTCCTTATTGAATCTTATATTATTTCTCTTATATTCCCTAACTTTATTGTCTCTTTGGATGGGTATGATGTCTCCTAAAATGTCAAACTTTGTATTAGTGACCATGGTGGGACTATACCCTCTATCTATAAATAATTTCTCTAAGAGCTGTGCTTCTTTATTCAATTCATCTATATTACTGCATAGTTTCTTAATTCTGGTATACTGGCTCTTAACTATAGCTTCAAAAGTGTGGCGAGGGTGCATGCTATCAAAACTTAGCATGGAATTCTTCCAAGTTGGTTTCCTATATAGGGTGGAGTCTAGTATACCCTCATGTGTTAACCTTACTGTGACATCCAAGAAATGAATTTCTTGATTAGAAACCTCCCTTGTGAAATGTAAGAATGTACTGGTGGTATTCAAGTATTGAAAAAAACATTCAAATGACTCCATGTTACCTTCCCAGATAATTATGACGTTGTCAACAAAACGTCTATAAAGCTTAACAAACTTGAAATTCTCATGTGTGAAAAGGTAGAGTTTCTCCCACCATAGGACTACCAAGTTGGCATAGGTGTTAGCGCAGGGGGTACCCATGGCCACCCCCCACTTCTGTAAATAAATGCTGCCACCAAACACAAAGGCATTATTGAATAGCACTAATTCTAGCAATTGGTCTATCAATATAACTCTATCCTTCGAAAAGTCAGTTTCTTTAACTAATAATTCATTTATATATTGCATTTCGATGTCATTAGGTATCGAAGTAAATAAATCCTTGACATCTAAAGTAATCAGGAGATGTGACTGATTTTTATTCAAGTGCAATTCTTTGATGTCATTCAAAAAATCATATGTATCTTTGAGTATGGTGGGTGACTGGTTCACTATAGGTCTTAATATATTCTCAATTAATTGTGAAGCATGTGCTGTAATCCACCTATCTCCCGATACTATGGGTCTTAATGGTACTGGATGTATGCCCTTGTGTACCTTGGGTATGCCTTTAATGGTGGGAGTGACGGGATGTTCAATGTACAGAAACTCATATATTTCTTGACTAATCTGCCGACACATGAGAAGATCGTAAAAGACGTCTTTAACAGTTTTGATTATTTTAATAACTGCTTCTTGTGATATAGGGGTATATGTATCTGTTTGTTGTAGCATGTGAGTCATGCCAATAATGTAGTCCTGTGTATTTAAAAGGACTACTCCCCCCCCCTTGTCAGCTGGCTTGACGACTACATGAACATTTTGTTTAAGTTCATTAAGAGTACGATATTCCTCTGGAGTCAAATTATAAAACCTGCCCTTCTTATTGATGTTACTGAACATGGAATAAAACTGGTTTTCACAGGCTCTAAGGAAGCATTCTATATGCAGGGGCATATCAGGAATAAATACACTTTTCTTTCTTATGAGATCATGCCCCCATTCTTTAGGTATTGTATCATTAAAAGTTAGTTTCAAACATAAACTCCTACAGAACATCCTTAAATCAAATAACGTGTCTATTAATGTGGCCTGGGTGGCCGGTATGAAATTGAGACCTCTATTTAGGACCTGTGCAGTAATATCATCCAGAACAAAATCAGAAAGATTAAATAGTAAATTTGAAGTCATATTTTCTTCCTTCTGTTGTGAGCAAACGTTTCCGCTGAATATTTTCTCTTTCGTGAATCCCTGCTGTGTGATCTTCCCCTGTTGGAATAAGCAGGGGTTCGTTTTTGATACGGTAAAAAATTCACGAGTGAAGGTAGCGCACTGGAGCTGTGTTTAGGTATAGCTCCTGTAGTGTTCGCAGGCACCTGATTGAAAAAAGCCTCTTGGTTCGAAGGGGGTGTGTCAGTATGAACAACTTCAGCCGAATTACTATCAGCTGTGACCGTTGCATAGGTGCCTCTATGAATCATAGACGCAGGTGTCTCCGGTAAAACTGGTGCAACAATATGACTGTCTTTAGTTCTTTGTGTAGATGAAACAGAGGTCATTTCAGATGTGGTCACAGGATTCGATTGATTTACTGAATTGAATCTTGGCCAAACAAACACCTGGCCTTTTTGAAAATCTTGATAATCGCGCAACAATTTCTTCTGTTTAGTTGATTTTAATTTATCATTGAACACATTAACTTGAGAAAACACACGATTAACTTTATCAAGACAATGTTCTGAGTTGAATCTTTCTAACAATTGTTGATACAATTGCTCCGTTGTGTTTCTTAATTCTGTCTCTAGCGGTGTGAAGTAGTCGAGCATTAATTGGGCATACCTAAAACCCAACTCTATATTGAGATCCTGCCATCGCTTAAGTAATTCAGGATGTGAGTCCCCATAAGTGGGCATACAGAACACCCTCATGCCCCTGGGGACTATTTTGAAATGAATACAAGCTTGTAAATGTAGCCTCTGCCACGCATATCTTTGTAATTGGTACAGATTATCTTCTATAGTTTTTAAGAGCGGGTAAAATTCAGTAAGGTTCTCACCATTGGTCTCTAAATTGACATGTCCCACTTCTCCTAGGAGGTCCAGAGACAATAAAGGGTTGTTGTTGAGATGTGTGAGTCCTTCCCACAAAGACATAGTATCCCTCGGCTCCGGTTCCAATGGAATGACAGGTTCCATAATGTGCTGGAAGCGTAGACCAAAACTGGAAAACAGGAAAACAAATGCAAAAGATAGTCCGCGTTCCTGTTAAATGGTACTAAACCAAAAAATGCAAACTCAGTGTAGAAGAAGTTTGGTACCAACGCACATTCGGAACATCCAATGTATGCTAAAAGCTGCTGTACCAGGAACAAAGTCCACAAACAATCTTTAAGATGAAACAAACGATTTATTGGAAGTAAAAGTGATGAGCGCTTTCGCGTGGTACCATCCACGCTTCTTCAGATGAATAATTTGAGTTTGTAAAAAGGTTTTATAGAACCGCTCCAAGGCGGGAAAGTCTGCTCATTAACTAATTAATTAATTAACATTCAATCAAACTAATAAACTGAAAAACTAAAAAACATTCAAACATTTCAAGCAGTAAACGTTTTGACCATTAGAGTGCACTTACTGACTCAAAGCATGAGCTAAGACTGCTGTTACATTCTTTCAAATGTGTAAGATGTACTTTGCGTGTTTTTATATAAATCTTTAACACGCATTAAAGCAATAATAAAACAAAAAAATATATGTACGTGTAAATATATCAACTTAAATTATAAACTTATAATTATATACTTGATTAAAAACTCATGTAACCGCTATTCAAAGCATATCAAATTTATATATATGAACTATATGTTAGTAAATATAAGTTAATATAACTTTGTTCAATTTTAATTATATTCAATAATATCATTATATAAAATATAAAATATCTAAGTCCTACAAAACATAGGACTTATCACTAATAACTAAATAATAATATTATACATGCATAAAAACATTTATGAGTTGTCTATGATCATTACATATATCTCATATAAAAAGAAAGTACTTGATTGCCTTGTCAAGGGAAGTTAATTAAGGAATGATTATTTGTTGAATTTGAAAAGATTATGAGCTGTCATATATAAATGATTATTGAAGATGTGGGAACTAGCTGTCTAGGTAAATGCTAGTAGGAGATCACTTAATGAGTTGGGTAGTGTTCCAGATATATTATTTTGGATAGGTTCCAAAAGACATACCAACAACCCAAGGATATACCACGATCCACGTTTTACTTTAAAAAGTAAATTTATTTCTCCAACCATGAAAACTTAACACGATTGTTAAGCTCTTTCGTGTAAACCATACACTTTATCAGAACGGAATAGAATTTTGGATAGGTCTGAGACCAGGATCCAGTCCACAATGGAACCTTGACTAAAACTTTTTTCATACTTAGTAGGTGAGGTAATAAGTTGTATGAAGCCATAGAGATTTAGGGAAGCAACAGAGAAGGTGAATGCATTGTTAAGCCAACTGATATTAACATAGGTTCATAGGTTCATAGGTAGGTACTTGGCTATGGCCCTAGGGCCTATATAAGCCTAGCCAAAAAGGTACCCTGGATTTCGCCACCCAAGAAAATTATTTTCCTCTGCCCCTGCCGAGCAAAGACACAGAAGTGATCCCCAGGGTGAATTTCCTATTTCCCATCCAATCATCAAGATTTTTCTTGAAGAGTGCTAATGAGGAGCTCTGTTTGACGTAGATAGGTAGTCTGTTCCAGAGTATGGGAAGTCTCTGGGGCAGGAATCTATCCCTCCAGTATGTTCTGTTTATTGCGGTGACAAGGTTTAGGTCCCTATAGCGTGTAGTTCGGAAGGATTGGGATTTCTTTAAGTGGAGCATGTCCAACAGTTCTGGGTTTGACATAGCTTTGTATGCTAGGCAGAGATTGCCTCGGAGTAGATGATATGCGACGAAGTAAAGCAGGAGTTTTTTGAGACGGTCTGCATAGGGTATCTGTTTGAGGCCAGTAATCCTATTTGTGAGGTATTTCTGTGGCCTCTCCAGTTGTTGTAGATGTTTTGTGAGGTACATACCAAAAGGGGTGCTCTACTCTATAATGGGTCTAATGAGTGATGAGTAGAGGGGAACAATGACCTCTTTTTTTCTGAATGAGAAACCTTTTGTGATGAGGTGTGCCACTTAGAAGGATTTCCTGACCACTGTGGCGATGTGATTATCAAAGGAGAGACTACTGTCCACCTGTGTCCCAAGGTCTCTTATCACACTTTCAGTGTTAAGTAGACTACCACCTATGTGGTAGTTCATGAGTACAGAGTTTTTACCAAAGGGGATGACAATGCACTTTTTGGCATTGAGCTTCAGGCCATGGCTTTGACACTAGGCATTTGTCTCAGTGAGGCCCTTTTGTAGGATCCCCACATCGTTAGGAGTTTCAATTATGGCTCCTAGTTTGCAGTCATCTGCAAACTTCATTAGCCAAAGACATTCTCTGTTAGCCTGTACTTCAGAGAAGTAGATACCAAACAGGAGAGGACCCAGGACTGAACCCTGTGGTACTCCACTTGTCACTGGTCTGAAGTCAGATTTGGAGTCTGCTACTTTCACAGTGTGGTTTGTCCATGAGCCAGTTGGCAACCCATCTTGTGACATAGGGATTTATACTTAGTTTAGTGAGTTTATCTATAATTCCAGAGTGGGGGATGGTATCAAAAGCCTTGGCGAGATCTAGATAGGCTGTGTGAACCACCTTACCCTCATCTATGGCTTTGGTGACTGCTTCAAAGAAGTCTATCAGGTCTAGGAGACATGATCTGCCTTTTACAAACTTGAACTGGGTGGGGTCCAGGGTTTGGAGATTACCAATGTCTTTGTTTATGAGTTCCATGATGATACGTTCCATGGCCTTGCAGACCAGGCTCATCAGGCTAATGGGGCAGTAGTTCCCGGGGTCCGTTGTGGCTCCCCCTCCTTTGTGGAGTGGGATAATTGTTGCGGTGTGCCATTCAGTGTGCACAAAGCCTGAGGTGAACATGGTACTTAGATGGGGTGCCAGTTCCTTCTGTAGTTTGTGTAGAACACAGCCTGGGATATTGTCAGGTCCCATGGATGCTGTGTTCTTGGCTTTGGAGAGTGTGTTTTTTACCTGTGCAGCCGTGATTACAGGAACTTTGCATTTTTCCGGTATAGAGATGGGCCCTCTAGGGGGTGAGAGGCGGGGTAAAGTTAGCACTCAACCTATCTGCCAGGTGTTGGCAATATCAGTTGGTTCTGTATATTTAGTGCCATTGTGCTGGGACTCAGAGCAGATCTGAGTGTTGCCATTGAGATTCTTGACATAGCTATAGAATGCTTTGTGGTTGTCTTTAGAGGCAGTGGCAATTTTGTTTTCATACTTAGCTTTGGAGGATTTTATGAGGGATCTCAGCTTCTTACTGAGGCTGACCAGGGAGCTCCACCAGTCATGGGATTTTACTCTTTTTTGCAACAGTTTCTTTCTTCTGTTTAGTTTGTTTATGGCAGAGGAGCACCAGACTGGCTTCCTTTTTTTAGAGGATAACATCTTAGTTCTGTTAGGGATAAGACGATCCATGCGCTTGTGTAAGTGCTTATAAAGTGCATTTGTGTAGAATTCAGCAGTCGTACCTCTATTGTCCATCTGCATGGGTGTCATGAAGTTTGCCACTTCTGTCTTAAGAATTGTGAAGTTGGCTTTGGAGAAGTTGTTTATGGTAGTTTCCCTAATGGGGGATGGGGGCGGGATGTGGATGCCTAGGGTGATTAGCTTGTGGTCGGATCTGACCAACGAGGAATTGACCTCTGGTGTGGAACACCGGTCGCCCATGTTGGTAATGACCAGGTCCAGGATATTGCTGCCTCTGGTGGGTGTGTGAATAAGTTGATCCAAGGCATTGAAATGTATGAATTCCTGAAAACGTTGGGCAAAAGAGTTGGTTCATGAGTAGTTTTCCCAGTTTATGGTGGGGTAGTTGAAATCACCCATTATTAGGGTATTGGGTTGTACTTTAATATTTTCCAGTGTATCAAGAAATGAGGAGTGGGAATCCTGAGGCATGGTGGGGGTCTGTAGCAAGCTGCAATTTGGATTGCGGTCTTGCCCAGAGTTATGCAAAAAATAACAAAAAAGATCACCAAGAAATTGATGCTCCTAGGCCAGTTGCAAATGAAAAGATAAGTGAAATAAATGATATAGCCTAGGAACAACCCTATGCAGAGCAAAATCTTGAACATCCAAAAAGTCAAGCAGACCAGACACGATAGTTGTGTTAACTTCACAAAATACAAATCCTTAGTAAAATCCAAGCATTTTATTCGACACAAGAAATATTAATACAAATATGTGTGACACTACTAAAACTCTTGTTATAACTATATGAGAAAAAAAACAAAAACACAAGCCAGTTATAAAAACATAAATATAAAGTCATCTATAAAAATTATTTTAAAATTCAGCCAACAATCAATCTCCTGTTCTTAAGGACAGGTTTTAAGGGAATTTTATCATTCAGACCTGGACTTACATGTGCCTGGAGTTTAATGATCCAGTTAATCTCATTTCTTTCAGTAAAATTTCTGACATCTCCCCCTCTCAAACTAGGGGTATTTACATAAAGAACCATAACTGCTTGTGTTTTTGTTTGTTCATGTAGTTATAACAAGAGTTTTAATAGTGTCACACATATTTGCATTAATATGTTTTTTACCAAGTTACGCTGTAACTTTAAAAATCTAATAGAAGTCTACAGACCCCTTCGCCCCCCAGGACATAACCTCCTCTCTTTTTCCCTAGCTCAACTATGGAACTCTCCCCCTCCCTCCATTCGCACCGTCACTAGCCTTCCAACCTTTAAAAAATCACTTCACTCCTACCTTACATCCACATGGGAATGCTCCTGCTCCCACCCCACATAAGCATTCTCCACTTCCTGTATTCTTATCAGCCTCACCTCATCTATTTTACTCATAATCTATTTCTCAATATCATCTATCATCTTGATTTAAGAATTTGTTAATTTTTATTTTATTTTATTTTTTTTTACAGTTTTACCTATTGTAAAATATACCTTGTTATGCCTTGTATGCTATGTAATGTTTATCTCTGTAACATGTATTCTTTGTCGGAGCTTTTCTCCCCAGAACCCCATTGAAAATGGGTTCACTTGGCCCAATGGACCATCCTGGTTAAACAAAAGCAAATAAATAAATAAATAAATAAATAAATAAGTTTGTCTTAATTATATCAATTAACTAATTGTATATATAGATATATATAAGGTGAGCAGTGATTTATAGTGTGTTTATGGTCTGAGGAAGCCTTTTGGCGAAAGCGCTTACCTATTTCTTGTGTCAAATAAAATACTTGGATTTTACTAAAGATTTGTGTTTTGTGAAGTTAACACAACTATCGTGTCTGGTCTGCTTGACTTTTTGGATACTCAAGATTTTGTTTTGCATAGGGTTGTTCCGAGGCTATATTATTTATTTCACTTATCTTGCCCAGAGTTAGTTGCACTTGGATAATCTCAGATGCATTTTGCTGTGCAACTAGCCTGGAGGTGTGGATATCCTTAATGAATATGGACACGCCTCCACCTTTAGTGCTTCGGTCCGGGTTAGGTGGCCAAAAAGTGTGGCATGAATTATTGCCTGGTAATGCAGGGGTGCTCTCTGGAGCTTTGTACCAGGTCTCTGTCACTACACAGATGTTGATGTTCTCCATTTTAAGGAGTGCCTCAAGTGAGTGCATTTTGAGGTTTAGACTTCTAGCACTGAGTAGCATTATCCTCAGATTTTGCTTGCTTGTACCTTTTACGGTGGTGAATTTGTCATTTGAACCTTGCCTAAAAAAGGCACTATAGGAGTGGCAAGAGCCTTAGCCAGTATCCGGAATCCCAAGGGCGACAGGTGCAGGCCATCTCTGGCAAAGCATCATGGTCTATCGATCATGTCATCCCAGGCAGACAAATACTGGATCCCCTTAGAATGACACGAGAAGCTTAACCAATTGTTGAAGTCAATCATTTTGTCCTTGTACTGCGGTATCATTCTGGGTGATGGCAGGATGCTACT
The DNA here is from genome assembly GCF_019279795.1 of Protopterus annectens. NCBI lineage: Eukaryota > Metazoa > Chordata > Ceratodontiformes > Protopteridae > Protopterus > Protopterus annectens. The sequence continues at coordinate 1,995,753,893 of NC_056726.1, read as the reverse complement.
GAGGGCTAGGGTCATAACTGCCTGGGCTACAAGATCAAAGAGCTCCTCCATGTCTCTGTTCATGTAGTCCAGGGAGGTACGTCTCAGGTCATTCACACCAACATCGACAATGACAGAGTCATATCTGTACTTGTTGTGGAGAGACTTGAGTGCGGGCATTACGCGGCGGATCCTGACACCCGACAGGCAGCTGACAGTAACTTTCTCCTTGTGTAGACCAGTGTGCCTGACTATAGAGTCACCTATGACTTGAGTGTTGGGTACGCTGTTATGCCTTATGGGCTGTGGTTGAGTGGCATACTGAGATTGTGGGCTTTGTGTCATTTGGGTTGTGTTGGGTGGTGGAGTTTGCTTGCGTTTTGGCTTTGGAGGTGCCTCTTGTTTGGGCAGGTTTTTTTGAGAGCCTCCGCTAATGTAGGTGTGTGTTTTGTGTTTCTATGTGTGTGTTTTGGTGGTGTAGATTTTGAGGGACTATGTGATGAGTGTGATGTGTTGCAAGTGTTTACCTTCTCCTCTCGACTGTCTATTCTAGTCTTGGGTGCAGAGAGCTTTGCTTCCAGTTTGGCTATATAAGTGCATCTCTCACAGGCTGTAGTGTTGGGTGGTAGGAGTTGAGGGTTGCCTGTGTACATGAGACAATTGCTGCATTGCCCCAAGATGCCCAGATTCATCAAGTAGACAGGAGAAAACACTGGGAGCTGACCCTTAGACATGCCTGGATAGGTGCTTATTTATTAAGTACTAAAATCTGCTTTCCTCTAGACAAGTGAGGAAAGTTGAGTGCTGTAGTAATTTGTAGCTTATTTAGTGCTTACAACGGGTTCTGAGCAAGTGCTGAGCTCAAAGAAACAGATTTGAGTGCTGAAACTAAAAAACTGGCTAGTTCTAAGAAACAAAATTAAGCTAGAAGGCTTCTCTCCAGCACAGAAAGGTTTGGGGGCTCAGAAGTTTACAAATAGTCCTGGATACAGAAAATATGTATGTGGACTAGAGTATTTACAGGAAAGGCAGAAAACAAATTTACAATTTTTTTTCTTCCCAAAAACAAATTTAGAATTTTTTTTTCTTCCCAAATGCTCCCTTTGTACACAGTAGGAGTGTCTGAAATCAGAGTATGACCTCATTGCACTCAGTTGACTGAACAAATGAGATGGGCCCAGAAGGAGTATCCAAATACAGATTTACAAGAGGGGCGTGCAATTTCAAAGCCACCAAGATTAACACCAAAAGAAGAACAGGGAGGGGGAGTGCGAACTAACTGTAGAGACAGAGAGCCACAATTTTCAGTTCAATTAATATTCTGTAATAACAAAAACATATAAAATGCAGTACTATATGAAAAACCTGCAGATAATATGATAGTTTATTGTGGTACTGTGGCTGATATCCAGGATAGGATGTTTTTTAGTGTAGTATTGTTTTTTTCCTGGTGGAATATATAGTACAGTGATGCATAGACTTTTAGTGTTGTTAACCTTTAGAAAAGTCATAAGTATTTCTGCATTGTCAATTTTGAGGATGGGGTTAGTGAAAGGTAGGTAGGTACAGTGAGACAGATAAAGCAAGGCTATACAACCCCCTTTTTAATGTTCTCTGTTGATTGTAACTGTGTTATAGCCAGGTGGTAGTATTTCTGTAGCCTTTATAGTAAGATTCAGCCAGGTTTCAGTTATATGAAGTATATCTGGGTTTACCTGAGATAACCATGATTGAAATTCAGCTAATTTATTACAAATGCTATGAATATTGACAGTGATAAAGATAAGTTTCTTAGGGTGTGTGGTATTCATAGGTTGCTGGATAGGATATGGGTTAGGGTAAATATCACCACACTGAGAAATGACAGAGAGGTGAGAGACAGTTTCTTTGCAGTGTGACAGTTTGAAGGTAAGATAGTTTTTCGGCACTTAAATTATCATCTAGTGTTCAAGATTTTAAATTTTGAAGTAATTAGGGTGTTACAATTGAATAGATATAGTGATGTCAGAGTAACTCAGAGTATGGTTCTTGCTATTTGATATAGTGATAGAATTAGTAGAGTTTAGGAATGTAGTTGAGTGTAAGGATGCGATGTGTATTAGGAGGAAAAGGCCTAAAGTAAAGTAGGAGAGAATTCAATTTTTTATTGTAAACATGAGCATTATATATAAAGAGTGTCTGAGAGTGTGCTGTTTAATTGTGAGTAATACTGGTGGGGAGAAAGAGGAAAGAGAAATAGAGAGGAAATTGGAGGGGTGGAGTTACAGGTAGGGCAGTTAGATAAAGAGGTACACGATCGATGGGATAGTAGGAAATGGGAGAATAATGGCTAGCATAAGTGTAGGTATAGCAGGGTACGAGTGGTAAATGGGGCAGGGTAGGTGAACGGAGTGGGTAGAGTCAAGCCTCAACTGCTCTTCCAGAGCAGAAACACAAATAAAACTATCAATAAGTAAACACCTGTATGAGGTGTACTAGTATTGAGATACCTAGTTTAGAGATTTTAAAGGAAGGATTGTGTTCTAACACAATCTGTGAAGAAGAGGGAAAGGTTAAAGAATACAACTGGAGGCGAAGAGTAAAAGTGTGGAGCAAAAAGTGTAGAGGATAAACTACATGTTAAAAGGGAAGACTGGAAATTAATGGTAGGTAGCTACTTAGATAATTGAGAGATGGGTACTAGGGATTTAAAGTAATTTGGGGGCATCTCAGGAGAGATTGTGCACCTAAAGTTAAATGCTGCCAGAAACTTGAATTAGCAGTGCAGATTACAGTTATTTTACAGCAGTTATACTAAGGTAGGTATATGAGAGTATACAGTTAACTCTTAGAGAGTACATAGTTAACGTACAGGCTGCTAATAGTGCAAGTACTCTCCTGGTTCCTAGGTCATGTCTAGTGGCTGTGTTCCACTGTCTGATTCCTATTGGCATCTGTTAGCTGATGGATGGGACTGGACAAAACATGTAGCACACAGAATAGCAGAAAGTACGATCATCTAGCTTTTACAGGCTGCTAATAGTACAGGTACTGTCCTAGTTCCAAGGTCATGTCTAGCAGCTGTGTTCCATGGTCTGAATCCTAGTGGCAACTGTTAGCAGGTGGATGGGACTAGACAAAGCATGTAGTACACAGGATAGCAGAAAGTATGATGGCCTAGCTTTTACAGACTGCTAATAGTGCAGGTACTGTCCTGGTTCCTAGTTCAAGTCTGGCAGCTACATTTCATGGTCCAAATCCTATCTGCAACTGTTAGCAGAAGGCTGGGACTGGGCAAGGCATGTAGAACACAGGTTGACAGAAAGAATAGAGTTCTAGCTTTTACAAGCTGCTAGAAGTGCAGGCACTGTTGTGGTACCTAGGTTGCTTCTGGCAGCTGCATTCTGCGGTCCATATCCTGTTGAAAGCTGTTAGCAGATGGATTGAACTGGACAAAGCATGTAGAACACAGGTCAGCAGAAAGTATGATGGTCTAGCTTTTATAGGCTGCTAATAATGCAGGTACTGGCCTAATTCCTAGATCATGTCTGGCAGCTGCATTTCATTTTCTGAATCCTGTTGGTAGCTGTTAGCAGATGGTTGGGACTGGACAAAGCATGCAGAACACACAATAGCAGAAGGTATGATGGTTTAGCTTTTACAGGTTAGTATTAATGCAGATACTGTCCTGGTTCCTAGGTCACATCTGGTGGCTCCTTTCCACAGTCTGAATCCTGTTAGCAGTTGTTAGGAGATGGATGGGATTGAACAAAGTATGTAGAACACAGGACAGCAGAAAGTATGATTGTCTAGCTTTTGCAGGCTGCTAATAGTGCAGGTGCTGTTCTGGTTAATAGGTCACATCTGGCGGCTGTGCTCCATGGTCCGAATCTCGTTGGTATCTCTTACCAGATGGATGGGACTGAACAAAGCATGTAGAACACAGGATATGAGAAAGTATGATTATCTAGCTCTTATAGGCGGGTCTACTTTAATTAAATGAAAGCGGAATCCATCGAATATGAATCCGTCGACACATAAACAGAGAAACGCAATAACGTCGAACACGCAAAACCGCAAAATTTAAACATCGAAACCGCAATAGTCGGTCAACCCCACCGCCCATAACATACTACCTACGCAAACACAACAACAAAAAACACATACATATACTAACCAAAACCCTTTTACTAACCCTAAATTAAAGCACCAAAACCCCACTTGTAACCCTACACTAAACTGCACATACACAACTATCTATGCACTACCCTTAGCCCCTCCCTAACATTAAGGTCCGTAACTACCACACACTTACCCTACAGAACTATACCCCCATAAAGTAAATATTCCACACACATACACTTAAAACCCTACACTAAACCTTACATACATTACCTATCTATGCACTTACCTTAACCTGCACTCTAACCCTAAGGTCCGTAACTATCGCACACTTACCTTACAGAGCTATACCGCAGACATGCTAACTATGACAATTCAACATTTCCAATTTTGCCATTTAGTGCGTTCGACATTTCCGTGTTTCGCTGTTTACGTGTCAACGGATTCATATTCAACGGATTCCGCTTTCGTTTAATTAAAGTAGACCCCTTATAGGCTGCTAATAGTTCAGGTACTGTCCTAATTCCTAGGTTGTGTCTGGCAGCTGTGTTCCACAGACAGAATCCTACTGGCATCTGTTAGCAGATGGATAAGACTGGACAAAGCATGTACAACACAGGATAGAAGAAAGTGCGATGGTCTAGCTGTCAGAAAAATATGTATTAATGTGTGTATTAGTAATATTCTTAGTGCATTTAGAGCTTGAAAAGGGTTAACACATTTATTCTATTTCATACTGCATAAATCTGTACAAACTGCAGATGCTTTCTGACCTTGTATTGTTAGCTAAAATCTTTGCTTGTGCCTTGGAAATTTACTGAGAAGCAGATGATTTCTGCTTGCATTAGGAAAATAATGAATAGAACAATACTACTTGTATAAATGTTATGAAACTTAGACAAGAAGTTCCGCTTGTGCTGTGAGAAAATACACAGCTGTAGAAGCTATAGATAATTAGAACAAAGCCTGCTTGAAAATATAAACTGCAATCAGCATTTGCTTGTATCTGATTTAGAAAAGTACCTTGAAATGTAACACTGTACAATAGAGGCCTGTAACGGGTTGCTGCCCGCCAAGGCCAGGTTGTTTTTCCTCAAAAAGTTTCTCACAAATCTAGTCATGTCAGCAGAAAATCTGAGTAACATCTGCTGTAGAACAATACTGAAAGTTGTGTTTGATTACATCAGCCATAGAAGGCCATGTCTTGTAAAACAGTATAAGAATGACCATACTTCCTGTTAGTAGTTAGGCAAAATCCTGTATTTGCATGTTTTTGTCTCCTTGCAGCAAGTTATTAAATGTGCCTTAACTGAAACTTATGTGTATTGGTCTTTGAAGTTTTTTCCTTTGACAGATTTGTCCTTCGGACCGGAAATCCTCACTTCGCTTCAGATCAGACAGGCCAAGTGGCTTGAAACTGTACGGGGAAGAAACCACATCGGTTCTTCTTATTTGAAAAACCCTCTGACTGAATTGTTGTACAAAAAAGGCCAGCCACTTTCTGATCTGCGACTGAAGGATGGGTTTACTCGAACCAGGTGATCAATCACGAAGGCTCAGGTAAGGTGAATCTACCTTTTTTTCTGTTTTAGATCAGGGACTAGATTTGCATTGTTTTTGTCAGGACTATTATTATTATAAGTCGGGGACAAAAAAGATTGCTGTCTTGTCATAGATCAGGGAAACAGAGCAGGTAGGCAGTCATTCTGAAGAGACTATAACAAAATTCGTGGTACCACGTTAAAAAATAAGGAGTTACGTAACGATTAAAAGGGTAGAGCAAAATGGGTAATAATTGCACAAAAAGATCCCAAAAGCCGCCGTTAACCGAAGATGCGAAATACATGCAGTCACAGCGTGCTGATAATATTAAATATTACTCAAAATGGGTTAATAAGTATGAATTTGATGGTAAATTAGAAAAATCCTCGCTTGTCAAACTTGTCATACAGCTTAAAACCGATTCTAAAGGTCGGGTAAAAAAGCAACGTCAATTAGGAATTCCTGTGGATAGAAGGAAGTTTCTTTGCTCACCAGTGGGAGTGGGGAGCCTTGAGCAGCCTACCTGTCCCTGTAGGAAGTGACCTCAGCACAAGAAGCTGTAGTAATTGGTTGTTTTGGACCATTTCTAGCTCTTTTGTAGTTCACTGTTTAAAATCCGCGTTTGCACGGCTTTGCGTGGTTGTGCGCATAGCGCAGCGCCGGTTAAACAAGGTTAAACTTTTTCTGGCTCCGCCAAGTCTGCTCTTCAAATTTTCCCTTAAGGAAGCTCTACTCTTAGTATAACCAGACTACTCACTATATTATAAACCTAGCACTTGTTCTCAGTACTTCTCTACTAAGTAAGCACTCTTGTACTAAGTAAAGCACTACATCTACTTACCACCCCTGTGAATATCCACTTCCCTTAAAGGTACAGCACTCCCTTATTATGTTCTAGCATGTCGAGTGGTAGATTACTGGCGTTGTCTCCAATTCAGCTGGTCAATCTGGGTATCTTGAGACAATGGTACAATTGTCTCATGTACACAGACAACCCTCTCCTCCTCCCAACAAACACAAATACATGTGAGAGATGCAACTATATAGCCAAACTGGAGGCTGAACTCTCTCAACTCAGGGCTGGCATGACCAGACAGGAGGAGATGGCAACCACACACACAACAATCCCAGTCCCACATAGACCTACCACAACTGCAAACTAAACACATAAAAACACAAAGACATACTCGGAGGCTCTAATAAAAAACTTACCAAAACAACAGAGGCTCCCAAAGCAGACATCCAAAATCCACCACCTCAAAACAAAACACATGCAACACATACTTCAATAAATCAGTGTGTCAACCAATCACAGCCCTTAAGGCCAAACACCTTGCCTGATACACTAGTAATAGGTGACTCTATAGTCAGACACATTGATGTCCCGCTGACCAGGCTGAACAAGGAGAAGGTGACTGTGAGCTGTCTATCGGGAGCTAGGATCCGCCACATAACACACGCACTCAAGTCACTCCAAAGCAAGTACAAATATGACTCCGTCATTGTCCATGCTGGTGTGAATGACCTGAGATGTACCTCCCTGGACTACATGAAAAGAGACATAGAGGAGCTCTCCGATTATGTAGCCCAGGCTGGTATGACCCTGACCCTGAGCAGCATCTTGCCCTCACCAAGAATGATACCACAATACAAAGACAAGATGATCAGCTTTAACAATTGGCTCAAGTACTGGTGTCATTCTAAGGGGATCCAATGTCTGTCTGCCTGGGATGACGTGTTGGACAAGCCATGCTGCTTTGCAAGGGATGGCGTACACCTGTCACCACTGGGCTTCCGGATATTGGCTAAGGCTCTTGCCACCCCCATAGTGCCTTTTTTAGACAAGGCTCAAAAGACAAACCCACCTCCTTAGAAAACAAAAATGGAAAAAAAACTAAGGGTAATGCTGCTCAACGCCAGAAGTCTAAATCTCAAGATGCAGACACTTGATGCACTCCTCAGCATGGAGAACATCGACGTCTGTGCAGTAACTGAAACCTGGTTCAAGGCTCCTGAGAGCACCCCAGCACTACCAGGCTATACCTCGTATCATGCTTTTCGGCCCCAAAACCCGGGCTGAACCACAAAGGGAGGGGGAGTGTCCATATTCATAAAGGACACCCACACCTCCAGGTTAGTAGCAACACATGAAGCATCAGAGACCATACAGGTGCAACTAACCATAGGCAAAACTGCTATACAACTGGTAGCATGTTACAGACCACCCTCCCAATCTCAAGAACCCCATTCAGCCTTCCTGAATACATTGGAGGATATGAATGTATCACAAAATACCATTATACTGGGAGACTTCAACTACCCAAACATAGATTGGGTACATTATTCTAGCCCTAATACCCTAGCCCAAAGGTTCCTGGATTCATAAATTCAAATGCACTGGAACAACTAGTCACCTCTCCCATTAGGGGAGATAATATACTAGACCTGATCATCACAAACATGGGGACAAAATGCTCCACACCAAAAGTATACCCCTCGCTAGTGAGATCTGACCACAAATTAATCACCCTGGATATACATATCCCACCTCCACCCCCAGCACAAAAGACCACAGTGAAAAACTTCTCAAAAGCAGACTTTACTCTTCTTAAGACTGAGATGGTATCCTTTAAGCCCACTGTGCCAGTGGATACCACATCCCACAATGCCGAATCCTTCACAAATGCTTTCTATGGACATCTCCAAGAATGCATGGATCATGCAATCCCAAACAAATCCAAGTCCCTCTCCACCAAAGGTAAGTGTCCTGTCTGGTGGACCTCAGCCATAAACAAATTGTACAACAAAAGAAGGAAGCTACTGCACATCAGAGCAAAATCCCATGAAGGGAAGACATCTCTGATCAACATTAGCAGAAAACTATGTTCTCTCATAAAAACATCCAAGGCCAACTTTGAGAGAAAAATCGCTAAGGACACTAAAGATAACCACAACGCCTTCTTCAGCTATGTTAGAAACCTGGGCGGAAACCCTCAGATATGCTCAGAGTTGGTTCACAACAACAAAAAATACACTGAACCCACAGATATTGCCAACATTCTGGCTGACAGGTTCAGTGCAAATTTCTCCCCTCCTTCACCCCCAAAAGAAGAAATACTTATCCCAGCTGAATGTAATCTCCCTGTCATCTCAGATGTCCAAGTGAGAACAGCCCTAAACAAAGCAAAAAACACAGCATCAATCGGACCTGACGGTATCCCGGGTTGCGTGTTACAAGAACTCCAAGAGGAGCTAAACCCACACATAAAAATGCTATTTAACCTTAGCCTTACTTCGGGATAAGTACCTGAACACTGGCGTACAGCAACAGTGGTCCCACTCCACAAGGGGGGGTGCCTCTACAGACCCTGGAAACTACCGCTCCATAAACTTAACCAGCCTAGTCTGCAAAGCTATGGAAAAAATCATTATGGAACTCATAAACAGAGACATAGGGGACCTACAGACACTTGACCCCACCTAGTTCGGCTTTGTAAAGGGCAGATCCTGCCTTTTAAACCTGGTTGACTTTTTCAAAACAGTCACTAGAGCAATTGATGAGGGCAAAGCAGTCCATACAGCATACCTGGACTTGAATAAGGCCTTCGACACAATACCCCACTCAGGCATCATAGATAAGCTCAACAGCTTAAAAGTAAACCCTTATGTCACTAGATGGGTTGCAAACTGGCTAAAGGACAGAACCCATAAAGTTAAAATCGCTGGAGCAATGTCAGACTCAAAGTCACTCACAAGTGGTGTCCCACAGGGATCTGTCCTGGGACCCCTCTTGTTCGGCATTTATTTCTCAGATGTTAAAGCAAACATGGGAGGGCTGTGGCTGACAAAGTTCGCAGATGACTGCAAACTAGGCGCCATAGTCGATACACCAGCAGACACAGACATCCTACAAAAAGGCCTCACAGAAACGGACAACTGGTGCCGGAGTCAGGGCCTTAAACTAAATGCCAAAAAATGTATAGTCATCCCCTTTGGGAAAAACAAAGTACCCACAAATTATCACATAGACAGCAACCCACTGAGTACGGAAAAAGTAATCAGAGACCTAGGGACCCAAGTCGACAGCGACCTCTCATTTGACACCCACGTTGCCAAAGTGGTTAGAAAAACATTCTACCTTGCACACCTCATCATGAAGGGATTCACATCCAGATCCAAGGATGTCATTGTACCCCTATATTCCTCCCTCATCAGACCCATGATTGAGTACAATGCCCCATTTGGTATGTACCTCACCCGGCATTTGCAACAGCTGGAGAGACCACAAAAGTACCTCACCAAGAGGATCAAGGGTCTCCAACATATGTCTTATTCTGCCAGACTAAAGAAACTTCAGCTCTATTCAGTAGCATACCGACTGCTCAGAGGTGATCTCTACCTGACGTACAAGGCCATGTCCAATCAGGATCTGATGGACATGCTCCACCTCAAAAAATCCAATTCCATCAGGACCACGAGAGCTAAAGACTTAAACCTCGGCACAAGTATGAATAGGACATGCTGGAGGGATAGATTCATAACCCAGAGGCTTCCCATGCTTTGGAACAAGATCCCAGTTTGTATTAGGCAGAGCCCCTCACTGACTCTCTTCAAGAGAAATCTTGATGAGTGGATGGGAGATCGTAAGTTTACCCCAGGGGTCACATCTGTGTCACTGCTAGACAGGGGCACAGTAAACTAATTTTATTATATAAGGGGACCTTCATTGTGTCACTACTAGACAGAGGCACAGTATTCTAAATTTATTCTGTACATTTTTTGTACCATTTCATGGGGTGGCAAAAGCCACATCACTATGGCTAGGCTTACAAATGCCCCAGGGAAGATAGCCTAGTACTATACTATGAAACTATGAAACAGGCGGATTGAGGAAGTAAACCGAAGGGAACAAAAGAATAATAATTCAAAAGCAATGTTTTTAAATAAAGAGGATAATAACTTAGTAATAGCATCGGCCCCTCCGCCTCCCTTACCAGAATATGAGGCAAGTGAACAAGTTAGTCCACCCCCGCGATATCCTGCTGTTACTGTAAGTAGAGGCACTACAAAAGCGAAACCGTTTATTAGAGATCCCATCAAGACCAGGTCTCGAACATGGGCAGGAAACTCAAAAGGGCATATTGAGTTATATCAAATGGGTAGAAATTCACGATCTATGAGTGAAGAAGAAACATGCCCACTTATAGAAGTGCCTAATCCTCAGGCAGGGCAAGAAGGTCAGGACCCAACTATCCTAGTGTATAGACCTTGGACTCCGGAAGACATCCGGAAAGCCACTGAGGGAATTCCCCATCCAAAAGTTAATTTTAGAAAGTTTTTAGAAGATTTGCAAGGAATGAGGCTAAGTTATAATTTAAACGGAGAAGAGGTAGAAAAAGTAGTCAGACAAATTGTGGGACCAGATTGGCACATGATTAGTGGCGACTGGAATCCCCGTGACGCTGCGCTTAGGCCCCTCCCACATAGCAGCGTAGAATTAGACAGCAGAGTGAAAGGTCTTACAGACAGAATCTCTGAGAAATGGAAGCCTAGGGCAGATTGGACTTGCATTAATCAATGCATCCAACAAGAAGGCGCGACTGTTGACAGATATTATGCCAGACTATTAGAATGTTTTAATAAACACTGTGGAATGCAGGTTCCTGAACATCCCTCCAAACTTCCAGAGAACTCAGAGTCACCTGATTACATATTAGTGAAAGCAGCTAATGGACAGCTGTATCGGGAGCCCCTCTCCCATAATATTGCAATAACTGATCCTGTTTCAGGATTGACCCAGAAAAGCAAAATTGTTGTTTCTGCAAAATGCCCAGTAAACCTCTTGGGCAGAGACCTTATGCAGCTATTTAGTGTAGCAGTAGTTCTGACTATGCAGGGTATGGAAGCACAGCGACAAATTGATACCTTTGCAGTGCGGAGGGTGAAATGTTTTATTGGTACAGCCAGGACTTGGTTACAACTGGTCCAGGGGCAGTGACCGAAGAATTGATGAACGTAGCCATCAGCAAGTTCCCCTCCCTTGACATTGATAAACAACATTTGTTGCACTGTACTCTGTATTATTGTAACACGCCAGGACCTGATAAGGAATATGAGCAAGAATTGTTTAGAAATCGTGCAAACAGATTGATATTACGTAATCTGTATTGGGACACAGAAGGGAACAGTGTAGTCAGCTGTTCATTGCCCCAGGAGTTCTTTGCACTTTATAAATCTAATCGATTACCACATGTTAGCTTAACTAAGGACAAGAATGTGAAATGGGTAGACTTAGGAGAAAAAGTCATGAGATGGGAGAAACAGACAGAGTTAGAACTGTCAGAACAGGGAATACAAATGCAGAAGTTGAATTGGATAACTCAAACCCACCCAGCTCTACACTTGCAGTCTAGCAAGGACAGCTGGTTAGCACTTCTATTAAAGGAGAAAGAGAATGCCTTACAGAATATACCAGAAACTCTCTGGTCAACGGGAAAATCAGATGTAGGACTTATTCGTACAGCGGGACCAGTTACTATCATGCCAAAGTCAGCATTTAGACCACAAAAAAAGACAGTATCCCTTAAGAAAAGATGCAGAGGTGGGAATCAAACCTATTATAGCAGCTTTACTTAAGGAAGGGGTGCTGGTGGAATCTCCTGATTCACCATGTAACACACCCTTATTTCCTGTTAAGAAAGCGAATGGAGAGTGGCGTATGGTCCAATATTTACAAGCTGTAAATGATGCAGTAATACCAAGGGCACCTACGGTGCCAGACCCACACACCCTGTTGAATAATTTAAAAGCTCAACAGAAATATTTTTCTGTGGTAGATATCAGCAATGCGTTCTTTTCGATACCGATACACCCTGACAGCCAGTATTGGTTTGCATTCACATTTCAGGGGAAAAGGTATACATATATGCGACTACCACAGGGGTATTGTGAAAGTCCAACAATATTCTCACAAGAAATGGCAAGCAACTTTGCGGGATTTACCCCACCAAGAGGTAGCCAGATTTTGCTTTATGTTGATGATATCCTGCTGGCGGCCCCCACCCAGCAAGATTGTAAAGAAGATACCATAGCACTATTACAATTTTTAGCCACTGAGGGACATAAAGTAAACAAAAATAAACTGCAGCTTTGGAAAAAACAAGTTAAATACCTAGGATATGTAATATCCAAGGAGGGTAGGACATTAGATTAGGACAGAAAAGTAGCAATTTTGCAAGCACCAAAACCCACTACCAAGAAGGAAATGATGTCCTTCCTGGGTACGACTAATTTTTGTCGGAGCTGGATTCCAAACTATGCCTTGGAATCTGCACCGCTGACTAACCTGATTTATAAGAAGCCTATGGCAGCACAGGATTTGTTACAATGGACACCAGAAGCAGAATTTGCTTTCTGCAAACTGAAACAGTTGATAGCGTCCTCATTGGTTTTGGGATTACCAAAATATCATAAACGTTTTTTCCAAACTGTAGATTTGCAAGCAAGGTTATATGACATCCGTGTTAACACAGCAGCATGGGGACAAGCAACGCCCTATTGCTTATTATTCATCACAATTGGACCCAGTGACACGGTCTTTACCTCGCCGTGTACAAGCTGTAGTTGCAGCTGCAATGGCAGTACAGGCTTCGGCCTCAGTAGTTTTGTTCCACCCTCTCACATTGAAAGTGCCTCATGCAGTCACGATTATTTTACTGCAAGAGAAGGTAGCATATCTTTCCCCTGCTAAGCATCTTTCCTGTATGACTATATTGTTGAGCCAACCTCATATGACAATTGAACGATGTACGACTTTGAACCCTTCTACCTTGCTCCCAACCCCTGCAGATGGCACACCACACAGCTGCCTGCAGGTGATTGAGCAAAAGACACTGCCTAGAAAAGATCTTACGGATGTCCCCTTGGATGATGCCAGGGTGACATACTACATGGATGGCTTCTGCAAAAGGGGTCCTGCAGGACAGAACCTAGTAGGATATGCAGTAGTTTTGGATACTGACATTATAGAAGCGAAATCTTTACCACACAATTTATCTGCACAGGCAGCAGAATTGATTGCCTTGACATGGGCATGTACCTTAGCAAAGGGTAAATGTGTGAACATTTTTACTGACAGCCAGTACGCTTTTTCTACTGTACATGTTTTTGCGCAACAGTGGAAAAATCAAGGAATGATAACATCTACTGGCAAACCAATCAGTCATGCACAGTTTATTTTAGATCTTTTAGAATCTATTCAGTTACCTCAGAAAGTAGCTATTTGTAAATGCACAGCTCATACCAAGCAACAGGATAGGATTTCAAAAGGTAATACGAGAGCTGATACAGCTGCAAAGCAGGCAGCTTCAGAAGTATTTCTTTTGAATGAGGAATTACAACCCTCTGAGATTTTAGACTTAGAAATGTTAAAGACAATGCAGACACTTACTATGCAAGTTGAAAAACAAAGATGGGTAAAACGAGGAGCAATTCTCGAAAAAGGGCTGTACATCTCTAAAGAAGGAAAAACGATATTGCCATCCAATTTGTTTAGATATGCAGTTTGTTGAGCCATGGGCAGTGCCATGTCTCAACAGGGGGGATGGTACAGCTGGTGAACCAAGTGTTCACAACATATGGATTCTTAAATTACTCTAAACAATTCTGCTCGATGTGCCCCGTTTGTAATAAACATCATGCACAAGGGGCGTTAAAGCCCAAGCAAGGGAGTTTCCTTACACCACCGTATCCATTTCATACTATCTGTGTGGATTTTATAGAATTGAATAAATGTGAAAATAAGAAGTATTATCTTGTCATTGTAGATATGTTTTCCAGGTGGATGGAAGCCTTTCTGACTAAAAATCCAGATGCGGCAACTGTGGCCAAAGTTCTTGTTAAAGAAATCATCCCTAGATTCGGCATTCTGGAAAGGATCTACAGTGACAACGGCACACACTTCATAAACCAGACCATACAACAGTTAAGTAAACATTTTGGTATTTCTTTAAAAAATCATTGTGCGTATCACCCACAATCTGTAGGGCTAGTAGAGAGGCATAATGGGCTTTTAAAGAATAAGCTAAGGAAGTTAATAGTAGAAACATAGAGAAATTGGGTGTACTGTCTGCCCCTGGCACGGTTGAGCATGAGAACTGTTCCGAATGCAAAAGGACTTACTCCTTTTGAAAAATTATTCATAAGGGCTTATTATATACCTCATTGGGAATCTCTCATGCCCGCAGACCAGGAAGCTGACAGTACACTAGCTGAGTATATGTGAAACTTGTTAAATTCTAAACATTTGTTGCAGTCAAATTCTGTTTCAGATAAAGAATGAACCAGACCGTCAGAAGTGGCAGTGTCCCCTGGTACCTGGATTTGGGTGAAGACAGTAAAGAAAAAGAACTGGGCGTCACCAAAGTGGGAAGGTCCATATTAAGTGCTTCTGTCGACACTCACTGCAGTCAAGATAGCGGAGCGCGCCTCCTGGATCCACCTGAAGCACTGCAAACTAGTAAAAAACTTTGAACTGGACAAAAATCTTGTCACATGCCAAGAGTAAAAATGATAGAGTCCAGAAGAAACAGGAATGCAGAACAACCCTTTCCTCAGAAGTATTGCATAATCATCCTGTTAACTGTACTAGTGACAATAATCTTTTTGTTGTGGCCTTTCCTTTTCCCAGCCACACAGACTGAACTAAATAAACGTGAAGTGTTACTCATAGACTGTCATCCAAACTTTAACACTTACCAGGCAATTAAATATGTGCATGCTGAGTCTTTCAATGTTTCGAATTGCTGGATTTGCACAGCTTTGCCGACAGCATACGGGGGGGTTATTAATGACTACAGTCCCCCTAGGGGTCAATGAGACCTGAGAGAACTTGATTTATGATACCTCAACCATTACATCACAGATAAAATAGCATTGCACTTGTCTGTTCCACAAAAGGGAACTGTGTGTTTTTATAAAAATGATACTGTTCAGGTGGGTTGGAGCAATTGCAATGTGACTGATCCTTATAAATGTTACACTAAAGGTAACAATGTAGATTTTTATTGTAATACAAATTATGATTCATTTCTTGGATTGATGCACAAAACAATTGATGAAGTAAAACATAATTCTGTTCTTTATAGGCAACTGTCTATAATTGATAGAAAAATGTTTCATGCAGGGTGAGTGTATATTCATAGCAAGGTTAATGTATTACTTACAAAAAAAAATAGTCTGTGTACCCTTTTGTCAACATTAAGCACTTGCAGCACACTTTTCAATTGTTTGTCCCACCTCTCCCTTACACACAAAGGTTTGTACAAACCAAGGAATATCACAGAAGTAAATGTATATATGCTTTCCACACAGCTATCAGAATGTGTTCACATTCACAACAGAAAAATCAATTTATGAATGCTGATGACTTCTCACTGTGCCCATCACTTCTGTGGAGGTTGCCCTGGGCCATCTCAGAAGCATAAAACCAGTGTCAGTGACACATACATAACATTTCTCTCCAATAATGTAGAATATTGTAAAATCAAATTTTAAAAATAATAGTTGTGCTGAAAATAAAATCTATCTCTAAAATGTAAATGCCTGCAAAAAAATGCGTATGCTAATAGTGAAGTACAAGAAGTGCATACAGGTAAAAGTTCCATTTTCTGCTGGGTATATAAACGCATTTGTAACATTTCACAAAATTTGGAATGCACTTGAATAATGCAAGCATGCCTTAGCCAAATTATAAGCCTTTTCTGCCGGTAAATCACCTTCAAAGGAATACTAATGTTCTGTTTTGTCCAAATACACACGTCACCTCACCTTCAAGTTCCCTAGCTACACAGTTACCTTTTTATAGTGTAGATTCAGCCCTCTTGGCACTGTGAAAATACAAATGAGGTGTGAACTCATTAGAATTGCTGAATACCAAACTTTTGATTTGGCTGTACACCATTGTTTGTTGCTAATATCTTACAACTGTGAATGATTAGTATGAGAGAGAAGGAAATCACAAGAATAATTCAGACAATAATCACTGCCGTGGGTGTGTCAGTGAGGATATAATTACAAAGCATGGAAATAACTTAAGCGACTTTTTAAATGAAACAAAACACCGCACACTTATCATGTTTGCTCAATAATAACAAATCTCTGTAGCCTTTGCTGAAAACTGTTGTATAGTGTCATATATTTTTATCACACATTTAAAGGAAAATGATAAAAAATGTACTGTAGGCTACATGTCTGAGACTACGGCAGAGATAAGGGAAGAATGAACACAACACTAAGCAAGACAGCTGCATTTGTGCAAACATTCATAAACGGTTGTATGATCACTTACGGCATTAAATATGTACACCACACATGATACAGCCAACTGAGATTGTCCAAGTATGCGTCCTGTTAATACTGTAGAGGAATTGTGAATTACATGTATGCACATGATTTGATTGCTGTTGCAGAGCTGTGTTTGTGACAAGGAGCGATAACATACTCAAACTGTGTTTTGTAATTTCATTACTCTGATAGTTAACTACAGAGCTGTGTAATTGTTTAACATGTATTTAACTTTATTTTTTTTGTCTTTAACATTTGAGTGGTGCATGGCTTAGCACAACTATTAAATTGAATTAAATTAAATTAAACAAGGTCAAATGCATAAAAAGTTAAAATTAATGTCATTGCCTTAAGAAGCACAAACATGCTTAGCACCATTGCATGGCAGTAAGATGATAATGACAACAGAAATTACACCTGTGATCCAAATGTGTGGGTAGCACAAGGTGTAAAGACATTGAGGTACACAAAAAAGAAGACAGGCACATACATACTGGTTCGAGTTCCACTGTATCGTTTTACTAAGAAATTATCATAATGAGTATTAATAGAAATAATTTATATTCACTTTTGCCTGGGTCATTTGCTGTTTGCTCACCTGTGCTCACACAGGAGAAAAAAAAAGAAGCATTGTTACAATGTAATTGTTTCAAATAAATTGATACATTTTTATGGGATTCGCCTTCCTTCGCATAAACAGGCTAAGTGGTGTTGCATGGCCATCAGCACTCTGAACAGTACTGACTAAAAAATATATATCTGCTGCCTAGCTTTCCATGTGGAGCTAGGTGTACGTTCATAGCCAGAACACAGGTAAGTCAGGGTTCTATTCCAGCACACTTCACATTTTTATTAATGGTATCCCACTGTAATTTATAATGGAAATAACAATATAAAGGTAATTATACATAACAATAATTATGTACAGCAGGTTGATTGAGCATACACATGGCATGATCTACCTGTATTATATGTGTAACTGGTGTCACATGACAATTATGGTTCTGTAATTAAAAATGTATTTTTTGAACTGGGATGGACTTCACAGTTTACTGACAGTCATTTGCATGTCTCCCATAACACAAGTATAGCTGTAAAACAGAATGCATTGCATAGTATGAACAAGAACTCAACAAATCTACTCTGAAAGTAATACAAGTATATACATTTCCAGAATATTGTCACACATTACTCCTGCATCACAGCTGAGAATGCCAAGACCTTGTCATGGTTAATTGAAATATAGTACCACTCTCTCTTTAAACTGTATATTATTAATAACCATGGTTGGCAAACACTTCTTCTGTGGCAGTGAAGAAAAACACCCATGCGGAAATACATATATTCTCTGTTTTACATAGGTTTGAATCCCAGATTATACAAATTACTTTTATCAGTATGTAAGGCCCCATAAAATATGTGTCAGGTCTTAAAATTGATCCCCCAAATTAAGGTCTTAAAATGCAAGTAATTTAATATATCTGTGTTGACCACTGAACAAACATTTGTCAGGTCTATTGCATACATGCCAAAACTGAGGGTAATGCTAATCAATGCCAGAAGTCTAAACCTCGAAATGCATGCACTCAAGGCACTCCTCAGTATGGAGAAAATTGATATATGTGCAGTAACAGAAACCTGGTTTAAGGCTCCAGAGAGCACCCCAGCACTACCAGGCTACAACTCATACCATACATTTCATCCACAGAACCCAAACCGAAATATAAAAGGCAGGGGCGTATCCATATTCATCAAGGATACCCACACCTCCAGGTTATTGGCACAGCACGATGCTTCAGAGGTCATCCAAGTGCAACTAACAACGGGCAAAACTGCAGTTCAAATTGTAGCTTGCTACAGATCACCCACCATGTCCCAAGACCCCCATTCCACATTTCTGGAAGCACTGGGAAACATAAAGGTCCTACCAAACACCCTAATATTGGGTGATTTCAATTATCCAAACATTAACTGGGAGAACTACTCAAGTACTAACTCCCTTGCCCAACATTTCCTAGAATTTATGAACTCAAATGCCCTGGTTCAACTGGTCAACACTCCCACCAGAGGTGACAACATATTGGACCTGGTCATCACCAAAATGGGTGACCGGTTTCCACACCAGAAGTCAACCCCTCGCTGGTTAGATCTGACCATAAACAATTCACTTTGGATAGCCACATTCTGCCCCCACCAACAGACAAGGAAATCACTATGAAAAACTTTTCAAAAGCAAACTTCACGTTACTTAAGACTGAGGTGGAAAGTTTCAAAGCCCCCATGCTGAAGGATAACGCTGTCCAAGCTGCAAAGTCTTTTACTAATGCATTCTACAGGCACCTACAAGAATGCATGGATCATGCCATCCCAAGCAAAACCAAGACTCACTCCTCCAAGAAAAGGAAACCAGTCTGGTGGACTCCTGCCATAAACAAGCTATACAATAAAAGGAGGAAACTAGTAAAGAAAAGAGTAAAATCCCAAGAAGGGAAGACATCCCTGATCAGTATCAGCAAGAAACTACGATCCCTCATAAAATCATTCAAGGGGCGCTTTGAAAGAAAAATTGTCACTGACTCCAAAGATAACCACAAGGCATTCTTTAGCTATGTCAAGAATCTAAGTGGCAATGCTCAGATCTGCTCGGAGTTAGTGCAGAATAGCACAAAATACACTGAAGTGACCGATATTGCCAACATCCTGGCAGACAGGTTCAGCACAAACTTCACCCCCCTCTCACCCTAAAAAGGACCCATAACCATACCGGAAGAATGTAGAGTCCCTGAAATCACAGTCACTCAGGTTAAAACAGCCCTCTCCGAAGCCAAAAACACAGCATCAATGGGACCGGACGGTGTCCCAGGCTGCGTCCTACATGAGCTCAAAGATGAACTAACCCCTCACCTAAACACACTGTTCAAACTCAGCCTCTCCACAGGCTATGTACCCATTGAGTGGTACACAGCAATGGTTATTCCACTCCACAAAGGTGGAGCCACAACAGACCCCAGGAACTATCGCCCTATAAGCCTGACTAGCTTGGTCTGCAAGGCTATGGAATGCATCATTATGGAACTCATTAACAGAGACATTGGGAACCTCCAAACACTTGACCCTACCCAGTTCGGCTTTGTTAAGGGCAGATCATGCCTCCTAAACCTGGTGGACTTCTTTGAGACAGTTACCAAGGCTATAGACGAGGGAAAGGTGGTACACACAGCCTACCTAGACCTCGCTAAGGCCTTCGACACCATTCCTCATTCTGGTATTATAGACAAGCTCACCAGCCTGAACATAAACCCCTACATCACAAGATGGGTTGCCAACTGGTTCATGGACAGTGCCCACATGATGAGAGTTGCAGGAGCTAGGTCCGACTCTAAACCGGTTACAAGTGGCATTCCCCAGGGCTCAGTCCTAGGACCCCTCCTTTTCGGTATGTACTTGTCAGAGGTACAAGCAAGCACAGGAGGACTATGGCTGACCAAGTTTGCAGACGACTGCAAACTAGGGGCTATAATTGACTCTCCAGCTGACACAGACATCCTCCAAAAGGGTCTCACTGAGATGGATACCTGATGTCAAAATCATGGCCTCAAGCTAAATGCCAAAAGGTGTGTAGTCATCTCCTTTGGAAAAAAACAATGTACCCACAAACTACCACATAGGTGGTAGTCCCCTAAATACAGAAGACATAATAAGGGATCTGGGGACCCAAGTAGATAGTAATCTCACCTTTGATAATCACATTGCTAAAGTGGTTAGAAAATTCTTCTACGTTGCCCACCTAATCACAAAAGGGTTCGCATCCAGATCAAAAGTGGTCATTGTGCCCCTCTACTCATCACTTATCAGATCCATCATAGAGTACAACGCCCCATTTGGGATGTACCTTACAAAACACCTGCAACAGCTGGAAAGGCAACAGAAGTACCTCACCAAGAGGATCGCTGGCCTCAAACAGATGCCCTATGCAGCTCGACTAAAGAAACTCCAGCTGTACCCGGTTGCATACCACCTACTCAGAGGTGATCTGTGCCTGACATACAAGTCCATGTCCAACCTAGAACTGATGGACATGCTCCACCTAAAGAAAACCTTATCCCCTGGAGCCACACGCTCTAGGAATCTAAACCTCACCACAACAATAAATAGGACATGCTGGAGGGATAGATTCCTGTCCCATAGACTTCCCATGCTTTGGAACAAGATTTCAATCCACATTAGGCAGAGCTCCTTGCTAACACTCTTCAAAAGAAACCTTGACGAGTGGATGGGAAACAGAAAGTTTACCCCGGGGATCACTTCAGTGGCTCTGCTGGACAGAGGCACAGGGAGCTAATCTGAGGGGAGCGGCGAAAGCCAACAAATTCTGGCTAGGCTTTTAAATGCATTTGGGCAGATAGCCTAGTACCTATCTATGAACCTTTAAATTAAAGCCAAGTATCATGTTATCTTTCCTGTTTCATAAACTGCCTTCCTCTTTGTTTGGCAGTGTTTCTCTCCACTTAACATCGTGCAAATATGGTTGGCATGGTTGTGTGAGTTTGCGTACCAGCGGTAAAATGTGATATCATGAATTTGTGGAAAACACTTATACTGTTGTTAGAGGACCTGTGCAGAAATGGCAGGATCTGGGAAGGATGGTGCCCAACTCAGGGCTCAAAGGTGGGGTGTGGAGGAGTCAAAAATATTAATTGCACACCTCGTAAAGCACTACAGCCTTAGGCTGCTGTAGGGCCGATTATACTGGGTCTCACTATAAGGCTGAAGCTTGGAACAGTCTAGCCAAGGCTGTCACCAGTGCGCCTGGCATTCCATACACTGGGGAGCAATGCAGGCATTAGCAAGCAGGCACAACTTGACCAGTGGCTGTATGAGCTTAGGAATGCTGACATCCCACAGCTGTCTAAGTATACAGATAAAGCAAATTTATCTGATATAGAAAGCTGTAGAGAGCCAAGACTGCCCTTGACAATCCTGCCTGTTAAATCTGGTGTATTTCTTTGAAAATGTGACCAGGGCCATTTCGTGAGGGAAAATCTGTGCACACAGCATACTTCGACTTGGCAAAGGCTTTCGACACAATCCCACATTCAGGCATTACCAATAAACTTAGCAAACTGAATGTAAACCCTTTTGTTGTAAGATGGGTTGCCAACTGGCTCACAAACCGGACACACACTATGAAAATGAATGACTACACATTAAACAGCAGACCTGTTACCAGCGGGGGTGCCACAGGGGTCAGTGCTGGGCTGCCTACTGTTTGGTATATACTTCTCAGAAGTTCAGGTCAAAACTAAGGGGTTGTGGCTGACCAGTTTTGCAGATACACAGTATACTCCAGAAGGGTCTCACGCAGGCCAACTACTGGTGTATTAGTCACAGTCTCAAACTGAATGCAAAGAAATGCATCATCATTCCCTTCAGCACAAACAATGCCCCTTCACACTATCAAACCAACAACAATACCTTAAGTACCCACAAAGAGGTAAGGGTCCTGGGATCACAAGTTGAATACAACCTTAACTTCGAACACCATGTGTCTACTGTGGTAAGGAAGGCTTTCTACTTATCACACTTGATTAGTAAAGGTATCACCTCGAGTGCAAAAGAGGTTATAACCCCTCTATACTCGGCACGTATCCAGCCCACAACTGAGTATAATGCCCCATTCGGCATGTACAGTACAAAGCACCTGCAGCAATTGGAAAGACTTCAGAGGTTTCTCACAAAGATGATCAAGGAGTTCCAGCATGTGCCGTACACAGACTGACTAAAGTCCCTGTCACTATACTCTGTATTGTGTAGACTTCTTAGGGGAGACTTATGCATGTCTTACGGAGCAATCCAAGACCCAAACATAATGAACTTGCTGCATATCCATAAATCAAACGGGACTAGGGCTACCCATTCCAGGGACCTTAATATGACCTGTGACTTAAACAGGACATGCCGGAGGGACAGATTTATCTCACAGTGACTGCTGCATCTTTGGAACAGCTACCAGTTCATGTGAAACAGAGAGCCTCTATGACACTGTTCAAGAGGAACCTGGATGAGTGGATGGAGCACCATAAATTCTTACTGGAGATAGCACCCACAACCCTCCTTGACATGGGCAGTCATCAGTGAATACAATCATGGGTGTTGACTAGCATTTCTATGGTATTACATTGGGATGAAATGACTAGGCTTAAAATGACCTCCAGGTTGATAGCCTTATAATTTTTTATGTTTCTATGATCCTATGTATAATGTTTTCATGTCTGTTTTTCTGTTCTTTATTTTATAACTGCTCAGGAAATCTCAGCAAACATGGAGACGCATGCTGAAAGATTAGAAAGACTCAGGGAGGAAAGGAGTATATATGCAGCACAACTGAACATGATTGTATTAAAATTATTGCTCTTCCATACATTACTAGCAACTTAAGAATGCCGATCTTAACTGTTAAAGCAAACATGCATGCTTTCTTCTGTAGTTCTAGCCAATTGTATTTGGCAAGTGTAATAGTGTATTCATAGGTTCATAGGTAAGTACTAGGCTATCAGCCCAAGGGCCTACATAAGCCTAGCCAGTAAGGTTCCATGGCTTACACCACCCAAGAAAGTTATTCAAATGTGGTGGGTTCAATTGCCATAAATAACAAATACAGTCAAGTTGCATAAATATCATTATTTAATTTTAATTCGTGCAAAGTTATCTTTAATGCCATGTTGTTAACTATATCTGTATTATCTTTCAAACATATATGCAATATCTGCATATTGCAAAGATTACTTGTTACAATTCACAGTCCTATTTTGGAATTGGAAATTTTTATAATAATTAAAGTATATTTAATTGTAATAAAGGATTTATGTGACATATAATGGTTCTAATAATCTGTTTTCTTTATTTGTCTCACCCCACCTTATCTCTATTTTTTATTTTTATATATGTGAACACACTGTTCTGATGTCATACTTTTCTGCCAGCAAATAAAATAATTTTCAGCACAGGAAAGTAGGCCAACTGTTGCAGCTCAACCTGCTAACCCTCCACCATCTGCTGCACCAACATCCAGCACATCTGGGATGTAACCTGGCAGCATTGCCTCTGCAGCCCCTGCACTACCTGTCTCATCAACGTTAGGTAACATTACTCCAGCAGCTGGTGCATTGGTACTCTCCAGGAGTATTGATGGAGATTGGGATTATATCACCCACCAGGAGCTGCCAGGAATGGTGTGTGAGGTATTAGAAACTAGCATTGGTGCACACATCAGCTGTCTGGAGAAGTTGCTCCTTAGAATGCTGAAAAGAACCCCATGTTGAGCAATCCCACCAGGAGCTGAGGAAGGGGACAATGATGACAGTTCTGATGGTGAAGGCTAGATTCTCACTTTTCCCCTGCTTGTCAGGCATGTGTCTCCAATGTTCCCGCCTGTCCCCAATCAAGGTCTCCCCCAACTTTTTGTGTCCATCACCATCCCTGTGTCTGTCTTGTTTGTCCTGTTTGTCTGCACCTGCTTCCTCACCTACCTGACCCTACCATTCCTACGTACACTCCCCAGCATCCTTCTCTTCTTGAAATAATAAAAAAAAAATTGGCACCTGTCCCACAAAAATTTTTTTTCTCATACATAGCTTTCCACTTCACATATGTGACTTTTCGACACACCTGATTTGGTCCAATTGGCTATATAACATGATTGCACTGTTTTCATCCTTCTGTGTTGTGACAGCCCAAATTCATCCAATTTTCTATACATGTTCACATTGCAGGGTTAAAGAAGTAGATAACTATGGTTCAATTCTAATTCCCTTCTGCAAATTCCTTAATTGCTTCCCCTTTGTTCTTAACCCTGCTTGCCCCCATTTCACCACTTTCCTATCTACTGTAATTCACACCTTTAAACTGGTCAAAAAATTGAATCACACATCACACACATGAACAGAAATGACCCCTAATAAAGCCTTCACTTTTTGTGCACTGCATTTGCACAGAGATTGGCATCACACACCAGTGCTGTGTGGCAATAAATGACCCTTTATATCCTATGGCAAAACCTGTTGAGTTTTCCCATTGGCCGCACTAGTCTGGTTATCTCCATGCAGTGGTACTTAAACTCACTGCCCTAGAGGAACACAGTGGTGAAGCAGAGTAAAGGTAGTACTTTGAAACATTTACTATAACAGGTAGACTGCTGAATGTAACAAAATGCAACGTACTCTATGGAGTGTTGACATAAATCACTGGTCTGAAAATATTTTTGAAAATAGCTTCAAAGGTTCAATTCCAGATGCATCTATCATCATTTCTTGGTGTGATGATATATGTGCGTTATGTATTTAATTACCCACATGTTAAAATTTGCAAAGGTTATGATTTTTCATGGATATGTATTGATTACTGCCCAAAAATGAGAATCTGAAGTGACATCCATCCCCAATGATATGACATACTTAGATAACATTGTTCTGCTTATCATAAGCTGTTGTCCCTCTCCTAAGCCTTCTCTATCCCTATGGCACTCACCTCATACCGCACAGCATGTAATATTAATAATAGCAAAAGACCAAAAACATGATCATTAATGTGCCATTAAAAATACTGTTAGGTATATGTTCTTCTCTCCTTGTATTCATTGCATCTGTTCAACTACTCTGTACATGTGTGTATCCATTAGGTTGATGGATGGTATCTGCAGACTGACTTGACTGTGCTAATGGATAATGCTAATATGTTACCTTAATTCAATAGTTTATCTTAGTTTATGTACTGTGGAATGTTTTAAAATCATCTGTAGGATTCTGTCTATGACATGTTTAGGTGATGATGGATGAAATCTTCATCTAATGTGATGTGTAAACTGCCCTTCCTGTGACAAAGCATACTACACACACTTTTCAAGATATATGGCCATACACAAACAGTTAGCATATCTTGTGAGTCAGAATTAATAATTTCAAAACATATACCACCCCTTGTCATTTCTAGAAAGATATGCACACAATTAACGTGTGTTTTGCAGTGAAGCCCGCAAAACAGCCAATAGTAGTACAACTGCATAGAGATAGACATTTATGATAAAAATTGTGGAAGACATATACTTTACTGTAGTCACTGTTTGTCTCATTTGTAGTAATTATCACATTTACTTAGGTAATGCCATCCTGACACCACCTGTAAAAAAATCGAATGAGCTAGATTTGAACCCTGTGTTATCTGACCTCTATCCATGAGCTTATTGCTGTGACACCTGCTGCCAAAGGGATAGCTAGGGAGTAGGTGTATTTTTCATGATCAGTGCTGTCCAGAGTGCTGACAGCCTCGCATTGCCACTTAGCCTGTTTTGGCGAAGGAAGCTGAAGCAATAGAAATATTACTATTTCCACATTTAACAGTTCTAAATGTCATAAATGTTATGGCACAACATTTCCAATATAAACTACAGTATGAACAGGATGGTATCTGTCAGTTGTTTTTCTGATAGCATATATTAATTATTATTTCTCAAGTTCAAGCTGTATTCATGAAATGGGAATCTTGCATGTGCAAACAATTTGCCATCATTTGTGCAAATGAGTTTCTTGGCAATACACTATGTAAGCAGGTGTTTGGCATGTCTTACTATGGTTATTACCCATTTATCCCCCATCCCATCAAAAGACATTGTTAAACACAATAGAAGGGATTTATTAGTCATTGAAGACATGCTTACCCTGCAGCAAAACACTTGCAAATGATATGTCAGTAATAGGTCTAATATCAACTACATTACAGAAATAAAGAACACATCTGCATTGCTGCATTTGTTATGGCTTTATACTAATACTAGTTGTCGGTCATCGTGATCAAAACATATTAATACTGTCTGAAAAATCTATTCGTGTGGACAGCAATTTATCAGACTATGAACATACATACATCAACACTTGCATTTCTGCTGTTTCCAAAGTGTGTGTGTGTGTGTCTATGTTATGAACACAACATATTGAGAAATAGGTGCATGTATGTCTCAGAGCTACAACATGCATTCATTTCAGCTTATTTCATATAGGATAAAAAGATGGCTTAAATACACAAAAAAGCAAATGTAAAGTGTAGACTTTGCACACAAGTCTCATAACAGTATATGTTACCTGCATCATTGTGATGATGTAATCCTCTATAAAGACTAGAATGACAATAAAAAAATCAGTATTCTGTGATAGCACAAATGCTAGTTGCTGTGTTCTGCAGCTGAACTAACTAGTTAGGTAGGGGTTCAAATTGCACAACAGTCAAATTGTGTGCATGCCACTATGTGTAACTTTGCGTGTGTGTGCAGTCAGAAGAGCATGAGAAGAGCATGAGTCTATGTCCTAATGTCATCAGTCAAGTCTCATTGTGAACAAAGTTTTACATCAGAGATTACTGTACAGCAATTTTAAACCAAATTTTAAACAAAAGTCAAAGTAAACTTTATTGTCGATCAGATATACACAGCAGTGCAAGCTGAACAAAATTACATTGATTTGGTCCCCATGCAAGATATAACAATAAACACATAGTTTGAATGACAGTAAGACTAATGTGCATACAATAATAATTAAAATATTAACAACACAATAAATTACCACAATTGGACCGGAAGACATTAGACACTATTACACTAGTAGGTATTGCAAGACTATGACATTATGATTGCTTAGAATATTGCACTTCATCAGTTGTAGTATGATATATTCTGATGTTCATATTGTACATGTATGTAGTGGGGACTCACTCCTGACTATTGCACATTCAAGAAGTAATAGCAGAAGAAATCAGGCTATCTGTACCAGTTACTGAAGCAATTTGCCAGAGTGATTACTATAGATGATGCTTCACAGCAAGTGGCATATTGATCTGATTATTCACTGTCATGCCTGGCATTCAAGTTTATTAGTCTTATGGATAGAGGGAAGAAGCTCCTGTTCACTCTAGATGTTTTGCAGTGTAACCTGTGATACTGCTTGCCCAAGGAAAGACAGAAGTACATGCACTGGGCAGGGTGAGTGGGATTGTTGATTATCTTCCTAGCTCTTCCCACACACCAAGTCTGGTACAAATCATCCATGGATGGGAGCAAGGAACCAATGACTTTTTCTGCTGTCCTCACTACCCTCAGGAAAGCCTTGTGGTCAGATGTTTTGCAGTTACAGTACCAAACTATGATGTTATTTGAGAGGATGCTCTCGATGGTTGACCTGTAGAAGGCTTTGAGGCTGGACTGACACAGGTTTGCCTTCCTCAGTTTCTGCAGAAAGTGCAGACATTGTTGTGCCTTCTATGCTGTGTTGCTAATATGAGTTCACCAGAATAGGTCATTTGAGATGTGCACCCCCAAGGAACTTGGTGTTTTTGACTCTTTCCATTGCCACCCCCCCCTAATTTCCAGAGGTTGATGTATCTCCTGAGTCCTCCTGAAGTCCACTATTAATTCTTTGGTCTTGCTTACATTTAAGGTCAGATTGTTGGTGTCGCACCAGCGTATCAGACGCTCTATTTCATCCCTGTAGGCTGTTTCCTCACCATTTCTGACAAGACGTACAGCAGTGGTATCATCCGCAATCTTGATGATTTTGTTGGATTCATGCTAGGCCATGCAGTTGTGCATCAACAAGGTGAACGGTAGAGGACTCAGGATGCAGCCCTAAGGGACACCTGTGCTCAGTATAATACTCATTGAACTGTTATTTCTCACACATTCTTTTTAGGGTCTGTTGATGAGAAAGTTCAGTATCCAGCTTTGATATTAGATTCTGGGGGATGACAGTGTTAAAAGTGGAACTAAAATCAATGTACAAAAATCAATGTACAGCATTCCGACATAGCAATTCTTGTTCTCTAGATGTGCTAAGGGTTCATGGAGTGCTATATCTATTGCATCAGCTGTGCAGTGGTTAGATGAATAAGCAAACTATAATGTATCCATTGTTGCAGGTAGACTTGAAGATATATGGCTCTTGATCAATTGCTTCATTGCTGTTGATGTAAGAGCAACTGGCCGGTAATCATTTAGGCTTGTCGGTTGGTATTTCTTAGGTAAGGGAATGATTGTCATATTTTTGAAGCAACTGGGTACAATATACGGCAATCATTCCCTTACCCAGGAAATCCCAACTGACAAGCCTAAATGATTACCAGGCAGTTGCTCTTGCATAAGCAGTAATGAATTGTTTTAAGCAGCTGATCAAGAACTATAGCTCTTCAAGCCTAACTGCAACACTGGATACATTACAGTTTGCTTTTAGATCTGACTGCTGCACTGCCGATGCAGTAGCTATAGCACTCCATGAATCCTTGGGACATCTAGAGAACAAGAATTGCTATAATGCCGTTCATCAATTTTACTTCTGCCTTTGACATTGTTTTCCCCCAGAATCTGATCTCGAAGCTGATCCAGCTGGGCATCAGCACCCCCTATGTAAATGGATACTGGACTTTCTCATCAACAGACCCCAAAAAGTATGTGTGGGAAATAACAGTTCAATCATTATTACACTGAGCATAGATGTCCCTCAAGGTTGCGTTCTGAGCCCTCTGCTGTTCACCTTGTTGACACATGACTGCATGGGCAAGCATGAATCCAACAAAATCAAGTTCACTGATGATACCACTGTCATAGATCTTGTCAGCAATGGTGAGGAAACATCCTACAGGGATGAAGTGGAGAGCATCACAGCCTTCACATCATCTTCCTAATACACACTGATGATATCTGCTATAAATTGTTCTCTGACAGTATAAAAGTCAGACTTGTGCTGTGGAACTAGCATTAAGTACTGTGTTCTGTAGCTAGTATAGATAGCTAGATAGGGGTTCTAATCTCACTGCAGTCAACGTGTGTGTGTGTGTGTGTGTGTGTGTGTGTGTGTGTGTGTGTGTGTGTGTGTGTGTGTGTGTGTGTGTGTGTGTTTGTGTGTATAGTCAGAAGAGCATAAGTCTATGACCTAATGTAATCAGTCAAGTCTCATTGTGGACAAAGTTTTATCATCATATATGACTACACAGCAATTTTATACAGCCCTCACATCTTCCTAACACACACTGATTATGTCATCTGCTATAAAGTATTCTCTGACAATATAAAAGTTAGATGTGTGCCATGGCACTAGCATTAAGTACTGTGCTCTATAGATAACTAGGTAGGTGTTCTAATCTAACTACAGTCAACTTATGTGAGCATATATGTGTGTGTGTGTGTTTTCATTCAACTATCAGTCTGAAGTTAATTTTAAAATGGCATGTGTGACCATAGCTTTGTCGTGCATTGTTGCCCACTTGTTATTCTCAATGTAGAATGATGATGTGATCCCCTCTATAGTGCACTCTGACAGTATTACACAGGGATGCTGTGCTGGCAAGAGCAGTAATTACTGTGTTCTCTAGCTTTTGTAGCTAGATTGTTTGTGGTTGTAATCTCACAGCAGACAACTTGTATGTGTTCATTCAAATATGAGTGCGGTGACAATTTTACACCAAGATGTGACTCCAGATCTATGTCACACACTCCTCCCAACATCTTCTTCTCAGCATTCAGTGATGCTTTCATCCTCTATAAAGTGCACTGTGACAATGTAAAGTCAGACATCTGTGTTAGTGCTCCTGTTGGGTTGTATGGAAGCCAGTTTGTATATATACATAGGCCTAATGTTCAAATCTGACCTCATTCAACGGCTGTTTGCATGGTTGGTGATATATTATGGTCAGTATATGATCTTTTGAATATCTTTTCATTTGAATCCCACTCAGGAGAACCTTTAGCATAGCTCCATGAATCCAACATCACCTTTTTCCCTCTGCCAACATAACATTCTTTTTGTGGAACACAAGAGGATGCCATCATCTCGAAGATGCATACACACATTGTGAAGCACAGCTCTTCTGTGATCCTGTTCAAGCCATCTGCATTTCACTGGATGTGTAATTGCTAATTCTGTCATGGCATGGTACTCATGTCACATATGGGCAGAGGCAGTATGTAATACAATCAAAGACAAACACATATGCACATACACATACTATCTTACATTATATAGATATATTGATTTTGGTTTAAAGGCTATAATAATGGCCATGATTTTATGTGAAGTTGTCTGTTAGCCTAGTAATGTTCTATGACACTACGAAGATTGCACATGTCAATTTTGCTGTCACTTGCATGTGCTGTGTTCAGGTGTGAATGTATGGTAGCTCTACAACAGTGTATTCCAATCTGAGATTTGACATAATGCATTGATGGCCACTGCTGCCACTGATTCAACTGTTCCTTCTATAATAGATGTAGTAATGTGCTTCCTGAGAACTGTTGCCATGGGGTGATGCTATGTATATTCCTGCCTTACTAAGGCATGTGTTCCTGTAGTAGAGTATATCAACATTCTGCACATTTCTCATTCAGCCATCACAGTGACACTTGCAGTATGGCATACATGTGCATGTGTTTAACCACCATCATGAAATGCTATGTGACATGCAGGAATATTACATCATACTAATTACATGGGCACATACATCTTGTTTCATCCACATATTATAATGCAGGTATATAGGTTCATAGGTTTATACTAGGCTATCTGCCCTAAAGCATTTATAAGCCTAGCCCAAAGTTTTGTGGCTTACGCCACCCCTTATATGAAAAAATACTGTGCCCATTAGTTTGTTGTGCCTCTGTCCAGCAGTGACACAGAGATGATTCCCGGGGTAAACCTACGATCTCCCATCCACAGGTCAAGATTTCTCTTGAACAGAGCCAGCGAGGTGCTCTGCCTCACATGGACCGGGATTTTATTCCACAGCATAGGGAGTCTCTGAGTGATAAATCTATCCCTCCAGCACGTCCTATTTATATCCGTGTTAAGGTTTAAGTCGCTTGCTCTAGTGGTTTTGGTGGATTTGGATTTTTTGAGGTGGAGCATGTCCATTAATTTTGGGTTGGACATGGCCTTGTATGTCAGGCACATTTCACCTCTGAGCAGACGGTATGCGACTGAATAGAGCTGGAGTTTCTTCAATCTGGCAGCATATGACAGATTTTGGAGTCCCTTTATCCTTTTGGTGAGGAACTTTTGGGGTCTCTCCAATTGCTGCAGATGTCGGGTGAGATACATCCCGAATGGGGCATTATACTCGATCATTGGTCTGATAAGTGAAGAGTACAGGGGAACAATGACCTCACTAGATCTGGATGTGAATCCCTTCATGATCAGGTGGGCAATGTAGAAGGTCTTTCTAACCACTTTAGCAATGTGAGTGTCAAAAGAAAGGCCACTGTCAACCTGGGTCTCCAGGTCCCTGATAACCTCTTCTGTGCTTAGTGGATTGCCACCTATATGGTAGCTTGGGGTTACCTTGTTTTTCCCGAAGGGTATGACTATACATTGTTTGGTGTTTAACTTCAGGCCATGGCTCTGGCACCAGCTATCTGTTTCCGTGAGTCCCTTCTGAAGGATATCCGTGTCGGATGCACTTTCCACTATGGCGCCCAGTTTGCAGTCATCTGCAAACTTTGTCAGCCAAAGTCCTCCCATGTTGGCCTGTACTTCTGAGAAGTAGATGCCGAACAATAGGGGGCCAAGGACCGAGCCCTGTGGGACACCACTTGTGACCGGCTTGGAGTCTGACATAGCGCCAGCAACTCTAACCCTGTGGGTTCTGTCCTTAAGCCAGTTTGCAACCCATCTTGTGACATATTGGTTTACATTTAAGCTGGTAAGTTTTTCTACAATACCCGAGTGGGGTATTGTGTCGAAAGCCTTTGCAAGGTCAAGGTAGGCTGTATGGACTGCCTTTCCCTCATCAATGGCCTTGGTGACTGTTTCGAAGAAGTCGACCAAGTTCAAAAGGCATGATCTGCCCTTGACGAAGCCAAACTGGGTCGAGTCCAATGTCTGCAAGTCCCCTATATCTTTGTTTATGAGCTCCATTATGATCCTCTCCATAGCTTTGCAGACTAGACTTGTTAAGCTTATGGGGTGGTAATTACCAGAGTCCGTAGAGGCACCGCCTTTGTGGAGTGGGACCACAGTTGCCGTATGCCACTCCTTGGGCACATATCCTGTGGTAAGGCTGAGATTAAACAGCTGCCTTATGTGTGGGTTTAATTCCTCATTTAGCTCGTGTAGCACACAGCCGGGGACACCATCCGGTCCCATTGATGCTGTGTTTTTAGCTTTAGAGAGAGCAGCTTTCACCTGTGCATTTGAGATGTCTGGGAGGCTACACTTCGCTGGGATAGTTATCTCTCCTTTAGGGGGGAGAGGGGGGTGAAGTTTGCACTGAACCTGTCTGCCAGTATGTTGGCAATGTCTGTGGGTTCAGTGATTTTTGTATCATTTTTTACTAATTCTGAGCATATCTGGGAGTTTCCACCCAGGTTCCTAACATAGCTGAAAAAGTCCTTATGATTGTCCTTTGAATCCATGGCAATTTTTCTCTCAAAATTGGCCTTAGTTGATTTTATGAGTGCTCGTATTTTTTTACTAATAATGATCAGGGATGACTTCCCTTTTATGGATTTTGTTCTATCATGTAATAGCTTTCTCCTCTTATTGTAAAGTTTGTTAATGGCTGGGGTCCACCAGACTGGACATTTGCCCTTTGTGGAAAGAGTCTTGGTTTTATTTGGGATTGCCTGATCCATGCAGTCCTGGAGGTGTTCATAGAAGGCATTTGTAAGGGCTTCCGCAGCTTGGGTTGTGGTTTCCACTGGCTCAGGGGCCTTGAAGGATACCACACCAGTCTTGAGTAGTGTGAAGTTTGCTTTAGAGAAGTTCTTCACTGTGGTCTTTTTTGTTTGGGGTGGGGGCGGGATGTGGATTTCCAGTGAGATTAGTTTATGATCAGATCTCACCAATGAGGATAAAATTCGGTGTGGAGCATTTTGTCCCCATGTTTGTGATAATGAGATCTAGTATATTTTCTCCTCTCATGGGAACAGTGACTAGCTGTTCCATGGCATTTGAATTTATGAACTCCAGGAACCATTGGGCTAGAAAGTTAGGGCTTGAGTAATGTTCCCAGTCTATATTCAGGTAGTTGAAGTCACCCAATATAATGGTGTTTGGAGATACATTTATACCCTCCAGTGTCTTCAGGAAGGCTGTGTGGGGTTCCTGAGTTTGAGAGGGTGGCCTGTAGCATGCTACAATTTGCAGAGCAGTTTTGCCTATGGTTAGTTGCACCTGGATGGTTTCCGAAGCTTCGTGCGTTGCCACCAACCTGGAGGTGTGCGTATCCTTTATGAATATGGATACACCCCCTCCTTTTGTGGTATGGTCCGGGTTTTGGGGCCAGAACGCATGATATGAGGTAAAACCTAATAGTGCCGGGGTGTTCTCAGGAGCCTTGAACCAGGTTTCAGTTACAGCACAGACATCGATGTTCTCCATACTGAGAAGGGCCTCGAGTGTGTGCATTTTGAGAGTTAGACTTCTGGCATTGAGCAGCATTACCCTCAGTTTCTTCCCATTTTTGTTTTTTTATACATAAACATATAACCAGTTCAGATTCAATTTCAACCTTAGGCAATTCATTGTGTGCACAGGTGTGTTGCTGTTCACAAGGATTATTCAGGTGTTGCCCAGCAGCATTGTCTGACCATCAGCATTTGTGACATTAGCTGTTCTTCATGAACCACAACCAGCTCATTTGCAATGTGGCCATATATGGTATCATAGTTGTCACACATACTGTTCCAATGGTAAACATATAGGCATATGATGTGCTAGTGATGTAATGATGTGAAATGGGTAGCGTTGTATAATTGTGATAACAGTTCCACTGTGTGTCATGTGATGCATACCCAAGGTTGTATTTGGAGGTGTTTTCACAAATCATTTTTAGGTAAGTGCAAAATCTTAAGCAGAGTACACAGCTATGCACACAGATGGTTGTGGATGGCACCAACAGTACTCAACTGGAGGCAATATACAACCTGCTAGCTGACAGATTTGTATCGAACTTCACCCCCCCCCTGTCCTCACTGGTTATCACCCAAAGTATACATGCAAACATTATTCAGTATATTTTCTCACGAGAGCAGATCATCTGTGCACTTTCTAAGGCTAAAAACATGGCATCAGTGATCCCCTGACATCATCCCAGGTTGCCTCATCAAGAAATTAAAATATGACCAATCAGACACAGTTACATCCCTACTTAACCACAGCCTCCAGACAAGCTATTTTATGGCAAAATGGTGGACAGCAATAGTCATCTATCTGAACAAGGGGTGACCATCACCCAACACAGGGAATTATAAACCCATAAGCCTAACTAGCCTCATCTGTAAGCTGATGGAAGGAATCATCATGGATCTTATCAACAAAATCATAGGTAATCTCATGACTGTGTAACCAACTCATTTTTGATTCATTAAGGCTAGATCATGTCTGTTAAATGTGGTTGACTTCTTCGAGAAGGTCACAAAGGCCATGAATAAGGGAAAGAATGTGCATCCTACCTGACTTGACTTGGCCAAGGCATTTGACACAATTTCACACTCAGGTATTGCAGAGAAACTATCTCAACTGGCCTTATCACCAAGTGGGTATCCCAATGGATCACCAACTGGACACATACTGTCAAAGTGTTTGAATGCACCTCTAGCAAGAGGCCATTGACCAGTGCAGTACCACAGGGTTTTGTACTATGCCCTATCCTGTTTATTTAATTCACAGAAATCAAGGCAAACATAGACAGCCTCTGTCCAGCCAACTTTGCAGATGATTGCAAATTGTGGACAATCCTTGAATTCAGTAACAGTATCAATATACTGCAGAAAGTATTAACACATGCAGATGACTGGTGCCAGAGCCATGGAGACACACTAAATGTCCAAAAATGCAGAATTATTTCCTTTTGTAAAGCAAATACCCAAGCTGATTACAATATAGACAACACACCCCGATGAGTAGACCCAGTGTTATATGATCTGGGATCTTAGGCAGATAGTAATTGAAAGTTCAACCAGCATTTGTCCACAGTGGTAACAAATCCCTTCTATGTGGCACAACTCCTATGGGCACCTCATCCATCTCAAAGGACTTTATATTTCCATTGTACTCAGCCCTCATCAAAGCAGCAATTGAGAACAATGCACACTTTTGTATGTAACTCACTATGTATCTGCAACAGTTGGAGCAACACTAGATATTTTGCACAGGGAAAAAAGAGGGTGTAAAAAACAAGTCCTACGTGGAACAATTGAAATCCATATTACTGTATTTTGTCTCATACAGACTGCTAAAAGCTGAATTGTGTCTGACCTACAGGGCAGTTTAAAATCTGGCCCTGATGTAAGTGTTACACATTAGTAAAGCAAACTGCACAAGGGTCACTTATTTCAAGGATGTAAACCTAGCCTCTGACATAATAAATCATGTTTGAGATATAGAAACTTTTCTCAGACACTACCACTTCTGTGAAACAAGCTTCCCATTCACATAAAACAAAGGCCTTTCCTTGCCCTCTTCAAGTGCAGCCTACACCAATGAATGGTTAATGGTAATTGTACTCCTGGAGTTTTGCCCATGTCCCACACGGATAGAGGCAGTTGGTCTTAGATAACATCGTATAGGCTCATAACCATGTGAATTTTGTTCACATAGCTATTTAAAATTGTGGCACTCATGTTAAATATGGCTAGGTTTTTATATCATCTTGGAATATTAGCCTAGTACTCTCATATGAACCTATGAAACTATGAAGTCCAGTTGTATCCTAGGTGCAACTATAGTGCAAATGTATAGCATCACGGATGTAAGAGTACATCACATTAGTATTTCTACTTGATAGTCTGCATGAACGCATATGTATGCATGTCAGGATTTTATGACAGTATAACATTTTCACTGGCAATGTCGGGGTCAGCGATCATGTGGCACATGTCTTGAGGTTTGACATGCACTTACAGAGTGTGCTCCATGCATTATTTGGTAAGTGAGCAATATCACAGTGACAGCTTCCTTGCTCATCGATGCTCGCCTTTGCATTGCTGTAGTTTCTATGCATATGAGCATAGCTCATGCATTGCCATCAGTCTCACATACTGCTGTACCATACATTATAACACACCATTTCTTAATTCACACATCAATTGCAGATGCTTCAGAAAATATCCATGCTGTTAAATGTGGCAGATTCATGGAATACACAGCTTCTTGTTGGGAGTCCATTTCTTAATTCACACATCAATTGCAGATGCTTCAGAAAATATCCATGCTGTTAAATGTGGCAGATCCATGGAATACACAGCTTCTTGTTGGGCATCCATTCTTAAAAGTGTGCTGTTTGTAAATGTTGTTATCCTTATGGCTGATACCTATCTCAGCCAGGGATAGTTCAGTCAAGTGTATTATGTTTGGCACAGTGAGCTTGCACACATCTTTCCCTTCAATGTGTTGTACAAGATGCATGTGTGATATGTCTTATTGTGTTGAACCCATTAAATACAGAGATCAGTGACAACATTGAGAGCATAGGTTTGATTCTTGCATGTACGGCTTGTGGCTTATGTGTCACACAATCCTCTCAGATGGCGAGGATTGCCCATTAATTCCACTCCAGGTTTAACATTGTCCAACTTAGCCCCTCCAAAGATGTTTAATTTTTAGAAAAGGGGTGGTGAATTTCCTTATAGAATATTGGCGATCATTACAGTTGTACACATCTGTTCCTGCAAGAAATGTATAATAACTTAAAATCAGATATTCTGTCAATGTCACAGATAATATTGTTAATATTTTAGAATTGTTTCTGATTGTGCCTGCTTCCGTCAGCAGTTGTCCATGAGTCTGTTGCTTTATGTCTTCATGATTGGTTGTGAGGTATGCTTTCAGTAATGTTTAAGCAAGTCAGTTTGCAGATCTGCACAACATGCACATACCCTCCAATTGTATATACCATCCTTGCTAAATGTCCTGTCCAGTGAGCATGTCACTGATGTTTATATCATGACCATTTATCTCCACTGACATGTAATCTTGTGTGACAGACACATGTACACTATCATGTGTGATGATACACATGTAACTTACACAGGAGGTGTAAACAGCAGTATGTACTGTGCTATCTACATATGTGCTTAATGTTATGCTACTGACTTGTCTTGGAAGTGTACATACATTGTCATAAACTTTCTGGGGTACATTGCCATATTTTACATGCTGTCTTCATTTTTCTTCATTCCTATCATTCATTCTGTGCCCATTTTAATCAGCAGACTTTCCCTACCTATTGTATTTAAGTTTCATTGCATTTACCCTTGCTGTGCATCCCACCATCTATTATTTCAGTCTGTAGATACTTGCTGTAGTGTACATTGCAATGAGTATATTTTTCTATAATGTGTTAATACAGCAGTTATTGCAGTATTTTCACCCTGTTAGTCATTGTGGCTGTTCACGGAACCTGGAAGAGCAGGTTTGCCCACTGGCAAACCTGTATGCATGTTCTTTCTGCATTCGTGCTATTCTGCATGGTTTCCTGGCTGACAACAGTGTTGCTGGCTATGACACATCACTTGTATCCTGTAAGCGTGAGGAGCAGCATTAATATGCAATTAGCGCTGCTGCTGATCACACTAATAAGTAAACGCTGTATAGGCTTAGTGTGAAGCCTACACAGAGTTTATTAAATCCCCGGGAATGCATTCTTATATGTATTTGGAGTGTTTGAAAAAAATGATCGACAATAATTCCAAAAGGGGTTAAAGATGAGACAGGGAACAAGTATAAAAGGCAGTCAGGTCTGTCTGAGCCGGGAATCACACAGAAAGGCTTTAAGTGAGATTGTTTTATTGGCCAGAGAGCAATTTAGTTTGTTTAGTCAGTTTTCTTTACCTCTATACATTTAACATGTTTGCACAGATCTTGGCTCTTTTCCACAGAGCTCACAAACATTTGGCAACCATGCCACTGTTTTCATAGTGTTTGGCTTGTATCTAGTGCCATCCTACCAAAGATATGTACTATAAATTGAAATTTTGTATTTTTATAAGTTATTCAACAGTACTAAAGTATTTTCAAATTATTCATTGTATTTTTCTGCATTTTATAATTTTCAATTGCCATTGATTTTTCACTGACCTTGCAGTTGTTCTCTGCATTTTAGTCATTTTAAAAGTGTGTGTTTATAGCTACTTAGATTTGTTCTGTTAGTATTCAGTTTGAGTTGACCATAATGTGATTTTACATCAAGAAGACATGGGAATGCATTTCTAGTGGCATCAGAAAGTAAACTAGTCTTTCTGAGCTGGGAATCATACAAGAAGGCTTTAAGTGAGAATGTTTCATTGGCCAGAGGCTATTTAGTCTGTTTAGCCAGTTTTCTTTGCCTGTATAAATTCAGCACAATTGCACAAACTACTTGCCATGCAACAAGTTTTAGCAATACCCTATTACAGACGCAAGCACCTAGAATTTGCATTTTCACTATAAAACTAGCCTTGAAACTACCACAGTATCAGTTATGCAATAGCAACTAGTCTGTACAGTGACAAATACTGCCCCACAAGTTTTGTATTAGATACTCCTGTTTTTATTCTATACTCCTACAGCAACCTTCTTACCACAAGAAAAGAGACAGTAACCACTGATATAAACTTTTCTGCTATCTCTGCAGCCAGCTTGGCTAATAATGGGCATCCTGAAGCAATGTATCAATTGCCTTGTGTACTGACAGCCAGCTAATTCCTAATTAAACTAATAAAATATGTGACAGATGTATAAATAACACTGGAAGTATAGCTCTAACATACAAGCACATATAATACCAATCAGATTGTCAGTAATGCTGAGACCACACCCACCTCAAACAATATGGATCAGACACATAGATCCACATATGTTGTGTCTTTTAAATGAAATCTCCCTAAACATTAAAGACCTCCCAGTCATTGCACCTACATCCTCAGCAGGTCCAGTAACACTCTACCAAAACAACACCTACCACAACAGATAAGGCAACAATGTAAGGCAAGCCAATACACAACAAGATATTTTGGCCATAAGAGACTCCACTGTGAGACACACAGAAGTCCCACTTTTCAGGCTGAGTAAGGAGAAAGTCATTGGCAGTTGCCTGTCAGAGCCAGGATCTGCCAGACCATGCATGCACTCAGATCATTGGACCAAAGGTATCAGTACGACTCAGTCATAGTCCATGTGAGTGTAAATGACTTAAGATGTACCTCCCTGGTCTGTATGAAGGGAGACATGATGGAACTGTTGATATATATATATATATATATATATATATATATATATATATATATATATATATATATATATATATATATATCCCAGGCTGTTATAAGCCTGGCACTGAGCAGCATTCTCCCTTCTCCAAGGAAGATGCCATAATATGAGCATAAAATGATTTATCTTAATAATTGGCTTAGCTTTTGGCATCACTCCAAGAGAGTACAATATTTATCAGTATGGGAAGATATAATCAAAAGACCACACTCCCTTGACAGGGATGGCCTGTACCTGTCCCCTCTAGGCTTTCAGATATTGTCTAAAACATTGTCATCTACCAGTGTGCCTTTTTTAGGCAATACCAAATTGACAGACCTTCCAATATAACAAAAACAGCCCAAGAAAATCTAAAGGCATTACTGCTTAATGCCAGGAGTCTAAACAAGAAACTCCACTCCCTCCAATCTTTCATCACCCTGGAGAATGCAGACATTTGTGCAGTTATTGAGACATAGTTTAAATCCCAAGGAGAGCAGGCACCTCAGCAGCATAGGGCTAAATACCTTCCACACATTCAGACCAGCTACTGCACAGGCAGAGACTAAAGGTATAGGCATCTTGATTTACATCAGAAACAAACATACCTCAAGGTTGGTCAAATTCTTAAGCTTCTCTGCATCCAAACTGTCACAGGCAAAGTCCCATACCATATCCTTGCAAGCTATCTGTTCTCCTGCATAATGCAGGAAACCCAGATCTCATACTTAAACTTACCGTAGACTCTTACCATTCAACCCAATACCATATTCAAGGGTGACTTTACCCCACTATAAAATGGGAATCGTACACAACCTCAAACTTGCAGGCCCAGGGATTCCTGGACTTTGTAAACAGAAACACTCTGAACCAGATATCCCACATACCCACTCTGGGTGCAAACTTACTGGATGTAGTCCTCACCAACATGGAAAAATGCTGCCCCCCCCCCCCCCCCACATTGTAATGTCCTATCTGGCAAGGTCAGACTTTAAAGCTGCCTTCTTTGAAATAAAAATAAAACTGAATAATTAAAAAAAAAAATAAACACAGAACTAAATTAAAAAAAAAAGAAAAAAAGAAAAACAAGCCACCCTGGCAGAATCTCAACATCAGTGTGTTGTATAATCAAAGGAAGAAAGTCATGTCAAAAAGTATGAAGTGCAGTGCCCAGCAAGATAAAAACACTGTCATCAATCTAAACTAGGAATTCAGAGGGAAGATTAAGCCTACTAAAGCCAAATTTGAGATGAAAATAGTCTCCCAGGTCAAAGACAACCAAAAGGCTTTCTTTAGATATGGCCACAATCTCAAAGGCAACCATGTGCTGAACTAACTATAAATGGAGCCACCTACACTGAGCTGCAAGACATACCAACTCTACGGGCTTACAAATTAATTTCCAACTTTACCCCTCTCTTCCCCCAAGCCATCCCTTAGGAAATACCACTTAACATACCCCCCTCAGCTATCACTAGTTTGCTGGTCCTCAATGCACTCTCCAAGGCCAAGAACACTGCATCAGTGGGCACCAGCAATATCACAGGATGCCTTCTAAATAGCATAAAACACAACTTATCAGGACCACTAGAGTCACTGTATAGCCATAGCTACAGGCTTCCTGCAGCATGAGTGGAGAACTGGAACTGTCATCCCCGAGAACAAGGGCAGGCCATCTTCTGATGCTGGTGACTACAGACCCATAAGTCTGACTAGACTCATATGCAAAGCTATGGAAAGAATTATGATGGAAATGATTAACAGAACATA
The DNA here is from genome assembly GCF_019279795.1 of Protopterus annectens. Lineage (NCBI taxonomy): Eukaryota > Metazoa > Chordata > Ceratodontiformes > Protopteridae > Protopterus > Protopterus annectens. The sequence continues at coordinate 1,995,711,903 of NC_056726.1, read as the reverse complement.
GAAAACCTTTATGCACTGGATCCAACTCAGTTTTGTTTCATCAATGACAGATCATGCTTACTCAGCCTGGTGGACTTCCTTGAGAAGGAAGGAAAAGCAATAAACAATGACAAACCAATGTGTTCTGCCTGTCTTATTCTGGCAAAATCATTTGATGTAATACTGCTCTCAGCAATTGTAGACAAACTGATGGAATTAGGTATAAACCCCTTTGTCATCCACTGTATAGCCAGCTGGCTCTCAGATAAGACCAAAGAAGTTAGAATAAAGGTGTACACCTTCCCAAAGAGGTCAGTCACTGGTGGAGTTCCTCAGGGGTCCATGCTGGGTCCATTCCTTTTTGTCATTCACTTCTCTGAAATCAGGGTCAAGATCAAGGGCCTCTGGCTGACCAAGTTTGCTGACGATTGCAAACTAGGTGCAGTCATACAATCCCTGCAAGACATTAATATCCTCCAGGAAGGACTGATACAAATAACTGGTGCCAGAGCCAAAGTCTAAAACTCAATGGCAATTAAATGCATAACAATATCCTTTGGGAAGTTAGCAGCCCCTGGAAACTACCTCATTGATAACACACTCCTAAGAGTAGATCCAGTAGATAAGGATTTGGTGATGCTTATAGATCGGCCTTTTACCATCATGCGTCTGTAGTAGTAAGGAAATCATTCTCTGTTGTGTAATATATAAGCAAGAGTATAGCATCTAGGTCTGAAGAAGTCATTGTTCCACTGTATTCGGCCCTCATCAGACCAAACATTAAGTACGACACCCCCTTCTATATGTACCTGACTTGGTGCATGCAAAAACTGGAATCTCCACACAAAGGAACCTATAAATAGTATTTACAGTTTAATATCTGATTTTACTTTGTTGGTGAGCTCATATATTTGCACTTATTTTTGTATCTGCCTTGTAGGATCATACCACACTGGGCCATGCACAATATAACTTTTACGTGTTTTAGATGTCTAAATGAAATATTTTGATGGGAAATCTTAATGCTATCCAGGATTCCAAAAAGCATGATCTTTTCCGGTATTTGTTGTTTACCTTTCCTAACAACACTGCATGTATACAGGAAACAAAAAAGATTTAATATGGCGTAATAATTATGCAAAGGAGAAAGCAAATTTATCAATATTGAAAGAGCAGTACCAAAGATATTTGAAGAGAAATACAGCCAAAGGAATCTGGACATGGACAACGTTAAAATACAAAAAATAAGAAGACAAAGAGGAAAAGTAGAAAAGAAGATTAGTAATGGAGAAGTTTAAGAAATAGAAACTGAGGTTATGGAGTACTTGTGAAATGAATGATTCGGTGTAGAAAATCTAACTCTGAAAGCACCACAGCAGGCTAGAGCAAAAGACATTGAAATTAAGGAGAAACCAGAGGAACGGTTAGCAACTGGGCAGTTGCCAAATGAAGATATTTGTGAGCCTTTCACAGGAAACCAGTATAAATTTGCATCTGAAGCTGGACGGCAAAGGAAGGAACAGGAAACCTTGGCAACTCTGGTGCAGTCAATGTTGAGGAGTGATAGGCCAGTGAGTTCCCATATGACAGATCAATGGATGACACAGGATGAAATTAAAGAGAATGTGCCACAGGAAGATGCTATAGAACTTTCTATAGAATGGCCACAGGAAATGGAGAACAAAAAGTGTTCCCTCAGCTTAGAAGAAAATGAGCTAAGAGAACAGTTACTTGATTTACTATAGATAGATAGATAGATAGATAGATAGATAGATAGATAGATAGATAGATTAAGATCAATGAAAAAGACTGCAGTCTGCAGAAGGTCAATAAAAAACAAAAAGTCAGAAGTAAAACAAATGAACACAGTAATTAGGACTGTCTGTAGAGATCTATGCTATATAACAGAAGTAAACAGGATATATCACTCTGCAACTAAATTAATAACAGATACAATTCTACTGCAAGAACACAGAGTGGTAAGGAAAAGGATGGGAACAAATTGAATACCATGATGGAAGTATCGAATAGAGAAAACTATAAAGCAATTAAGATGAGAAGTGTCACTGTTAGAAGAGTATAGAAGAAGGAACAGATCAACAAAGATACTCAGAAAGACAGACATGATAAAATCAATGCACAGTATTATAACGGATCAGGATCTACGTATTTTGCACTATTGCAAATAATAAACTAAAAATCTCAGCACAGGCGGAAAAACTTAGAAGACGCATAGATAAATTTAAAGGAAAAGTACAAAATAAGCAATTTACTGATGACTCCAAAAAGTTCTATAGGGAATTGGGAAACAAGACAAAAGGAATTGAAAGACCACCCAAAAGGAAGAAATAGATACATTTTAGAGAAATATCTATGAAGATCCTGTGGAACATGACAAAGATGCTAAATGGTTAGAAGAAGTAAAAGAAATAATAAGAAATTCAAAGGTACAGGACATTAAATGAGATGAAGTAATAGAGAGATTGAGATAAAGTTAAGAAAAGCCTCCAATTGGAAAACCCCAGGCCCAGATGCAGTATCTAACTTCTGGCTGAAAGTATTAACATCTTTGCATGAAGATTTAGCCATGAGTAAGAACTATTTATATGCGCACCCTGAACAGACACCAACCTACTTAACAACAGGAAAAACAATGCTCCTACTTAAAGTGAACCTGCAAGTTATCCTAAAAATTATAGACCAGTAACTTGCCATCTAACGACATATGAACTATACAACAGAATTGATGCTGTCAGTGTTTATGGTCATTTAGAAGAAAATTCAATCATGACAATAGAACAAAAGTGTAATAAAAGAAAGTCATGTGGAACAAAAGATCATCTGTTGCTAAATAAAGTCATACTGGAGAACTGTAAAAAGGGGAAGAATCTAAGTATGGCATGGAGACTACAAAAAAGCATTTGATAGTATCCCACATTCATGGATAAAAGGGTGCTTAAAATATATAAGATACACCATACACTGATCAACTACATTATAGTGACCATGAAACAGTGGCAGACCACTATGATAAAAAGCAAGTTATTATTTCAGGAATAAAAATTCAAAGGGGGATATTCCAGGCTGACTCCCTGTCACCAGTGCTATTCTGGGGTCTATATTAGATTGTCAAAGTTTTAATACTTCAAATCACTAAAGATCGAACTTTAGTGATCGAAGTCTTAAAACTTTGAATTACTGTAAAAATATTTTTAAAACAAAAAACGTAAAACCTAAAGGCTGTAAGCAGGGGGGCAATCCCCCCTGCATCCCACCCGCTACTTAAATATACCAACTCTGAGATTGCACTTCAGTGCAGTACAGTGTGGAAATGTAAGATTTCCGTTTCCTACACTGTAGCATGATCTCAGAGTTGGCATATTTAAAGAGCGGGGTGGGGGATGCAGCCCCCACATGGAGGGTGCAGGGGGTCTTGTCCCCCTGCTTACACCCTTTTGTTTTAAAATATTTTTATAACAATTCGAAGTTTTAAGACTTCAATCACTAAAGATCAGTCTTTAGTGATTCAAAGTATTAAAGCTTCGACTATCTAATATAGACCCCTGTTCTGTCTTGCCCTTAACCCATTAAGCTGTCTACTTAACAGATTAGGCCGTGGCTATAATTTGGCTCCTAGAAAACAACAAAGTATAAAGACCTCTCATCTTCTGTTTATCAGTGATTTAAAACTGTATAACTCATCAGATGAGGAACTGACAGCACAACTGCAAATAGTCAAAACTTTTTCAGATGATATACAAATGTCATTTGGTCTTGATAAATGTGCAGAAGCAACCTTTAAAGCAGGAAAACTATAGCACAAGAGAAATATCAGTTTGGGACAAGAATGTGATATAAAAGAACTTGAACAAAAGGGAGTGTATAAATATTTGGGAATTGATGAAGGATCAACAATAAAACATGAACAAATGTGAATAAAACTTAGTAATGAATATTTTAGAAGACTTAAATTAATCCTGAAAACAGAGTTGACATCTCAGAACAAAATTCAAGCTATAAACCAATTTGCTCTTCCTGTCCTAACTTACAGTTTTGGAGTGATTGACTAGCCTCAAAATGTGTTGGATAGATTAGACAGGAAAACAAGAAGGATGCTTCCTGCTTATCAAATGATTTATAAAAATTGGTGCATACCAAGATTATATATTCCCATTCCAAAAGAGGTATGGGCCTCCTTGAAATTGATTACATGTATAGATCTGCAATCATGGGACTGCACACATATCTGCTGACCTTACAAGACCCAAACATAGTGAAAATTTTGAATAATGAGGAGAATAAATCTAAGATGACTTCCCTGCTTAGTCTAGCAGAAGCATATCGGTGTCAAGTAGGAATAGAAATCAAACCAGAAGTAGATAAAAATCAGGCAGCAACTGAATGTGCCAAAAAGCAAAAGGAAGAATATAAGGTGAAGGATCAGATGAGAAGGCAAGAAATGTGGAAAATGCATAAATATAGTTGCAAGCATAGAAAACTTCTGGAAGGATCTCATGTTGATCAGGATCGAATGCAGGAATGGTGGAGGAGAGCATTCCTCTCAACCTGGAAACATCAAAAATCTGTACAAGGCCCATGAAAAATAGGTACAAATCTGTATGCTGATTAACATCTAATTTGCATGCATAATTACGTAACCCCACCCACTCTAGTGGAATTATGGGATACCAACTTTCAAACGCAAACTGAAGAACAGACAACCAAAATATGGCACCAGATTTATTCAGATCCATCATCCACTGTAATTGTTTAGACAAAAATCATGTGCATATCTGTTACAATATAAAATATACTATACACAGATTCTATTAAATTACAGTGCGGGTATCCTGGGCCATTATGTTACGAGCAACAGTTTTTATTTTAACTTTACAAATCATGCATGTCATCAAAATGCTACATGAAACAAAAAATAGAATTTTGTAAAACTTTTGCTCCCTTAAACATGAACTACACATGTATGATTATAACATTAGTTATAGAGATAAACAGAAATGCACCATTAAAGAAACAATATAATGTAAAGAAAACATGAGAATAGTCACCAAATTCTGAGGCAAAGCATTTTATTGAACGTATTAGTGAAAACTGGTTAATAAAAATATGCAAATAGAACACAAGAACAGTCATCAAATTTCAAAACAAAGCATTTTTATTGCAAGTATTAGTGAAAAATTACACAACAAACTGAAGCAAAGCGACAACAAATTCAGTAAAAAAATAAGGAAGTTAAAACAAATATAGCACGTACTCTTTTCAGTATACAGACAGGTTGACAATTTAGAAGGGAGGAGAGAAACACATCAAGGGGAAATGTTAAAAACAGGTCTGAGTCAGAAAGAGTTCTGTTATGTTCCAAAAATACCACCCAAAATTGAGAAAGTAAAGCTTTACTTTGTTACCTTTGCTTTTAATCCTGGTCTAAGGCATGCCAAAGCATGGACTGGGCAGAAGGCAGAGTACCTCACTTAAGACAAAGTAATAAAATATAGAAATCTAACTACATTCATGAAGCCTGCAATTAAATGTCCAAAATAAATGTACCTACATATTTTACACAAAGGCAATTAAGTTACACATTTAATTTAAGTTAATATAATTTAATGGAATAAAATGATATGCCCAAGTCTGTCAGCAATTTCTCCACTTTACTGAATTGTACCATATAATTTCACAAACTACCTGCACAGAAGAATGCCAAAATCTGTTTTACACTATCATACTGGTGACACTGCAACCCTTTTTCAAATAGTTAATCTGAATTTCAGCTTTCAGGATGCAGAGATATCATTTTCTGCAATGTTTTATGCACACTATTGGCCTGCTAATAACCTGAATATAAAGCTTTATGATGAAATGTTAAGCTTAGGACTTGCTTCAAGAACCTAACATCTTAATTACTTACGTTAAAGAAAAATAAATTCATCCATGGATTAAGCATCTTCATAACCTGAAAGTAACAAAAAGTTTCCTATAACAGCTTTAACAGTATTAAACATCTAATGATAAGCATGGATATGCACTCACACATACACAAGAGATCCAAACTAAATATAACGTATCCCCTTTATCAGTGGAACAATCCCATCGACAAGGCAAAGAAATGGACTGTTTTGCTAACAAAGTTGGAGTGCTGGATTGTTTCACTAACAAAGTTGGATATGTTATCCTTAGTTTGGATGCTGGACTCCACACACACACACACACACACACACACACACACACACACACACACTCACAAACACACACACAACTCTGCAGTTAAAAGTGCATTGCATTTGCTTACTGTGTAATCCTGTGTTCTGGCTCGAATAGCAGAGTAATTCCGGAACGGCAGCTCTGCAAACTAATCCTCCTGTGTTTGGCTCTGCATGAGTAAAATGGCGGCTCTGCAAAGTAATCCTGCCCTACAAAATACGAATGGAGTACACCAACTGCTGCAAGTTTGAAATTTTTTAATTCTGGTACCTCGGCCTTCGCCTTCTCCTGGAATACATTTTACATAACACTCCACCCATTTTTATACAAATTTTTAATTAAATAATTGATGCACCATCCCCCAATTAAACAATTCACTTTTTACCTATTACTTTAATGAAACAAATTTAGCATTTTTTCTTTTCTTTGAACAATACTATGCAACATACTAATTAGAGAATAAATAACATTCAATTCATAAATACTTTTTTAAATAATGTATACATAAATATGAATATTATTATAGAAAATATATACATATTATTCATTTGATATGACCCTTGTAAACAGTCCCTTTTTCCTAAATATTGGAAAATATTGGGAAATGTGTGGAAAGATTACATAGAAAAAATACATTACACCTCCATATTCATTCCATTAGGAAACATAGTTTTTAAATTAAGGATGAACCTTGACTCCATCAAAAGTAATTTCTCACGAAAAAGAGCCTCATTACCATATACATTGGGTCTACCTAAAACACTGAAAACAAAACCATCTTGGACCCCCCCATGATTATCGAAAAAATGTTTTCCCACTGGGCTCTCTAGCCTCTTATGCCTTATATCTCCTAGGTGTTCCAAAATCCTTAATTTAACCCTTCTAGTGGTTTGTCCTATGTACCAATTTTGTCTCTCACAGCCACATCCTATGATATACACAACCCCTGTTGAGTTGCAGTCATAAAATTCAGTGGCATTGTATTTAACCCCATTAATTTTGCAACCATTCAAGTTCCTAACCCACTTACACACCTTACATTTTCCGCACCTGAATGTTCCCTTTCTGTCATCTTCACTTCAAAAAGTGAATTGTTTAATTGGGGGATGGTGCATCAATTATTTAATTAAAAATTTGTATAAAAATGGGTGGAGTGTTATGTAAAATGTATTCCAGGAGAAGGCGAAGGCCGAGGTACCAGAATTAAAAAATTTCAAACTTGCAGCAGTTGGTGTTCTCCATTCGTATTTTGTATGCTTGATTGGTGAAGGAGTGGAGGAAGAGTGTTTTTTAAGTAATCCTGCCCTGCCATAACTCCTGCTGTCCCTGAAAAAATGGCAGAAGTAAATCTTAGGCTCTGCAAAGTAATCCTGCCCTGCCATAACTCCTGTTCTGCCCTAAAACGGCAGAAGTAAATCTTAGATGTGGCTTCTTACCTGTCCTACTATTCAAACACAGATGTGCAGCATGCTGACGGAGGTGAAGTCATTGTGCACGGGATAACGTCACCTCCAAAAACGTGAAAATTTAAAAAATAGATCCGAAAAATCGGAAATAATGGGGTGTCACTCGGGAATCATGGCACCCCATTATTGGGACCCAAAACTCGGTAAAAACTGAGTTATTTGGGATGGTTGAGAGGTCTGGAGGAGAGCTGAATTCAAACCAAAAGACAAAAGGTTAATATTGGCAGCCCAAGATAGAGGGCTACATAGACGTTAGTTTACAAAATCCATTGAACATGTGGGAGAAACAGACAAATATAGGTTTTGTAAAGCAAAATTGGAAACAGTCGCACACCTTGTTGCTGGTTGTGACATACTATATATATATATATGTATACTGAAAGAAATAATAATATGGCAAGACTGTTGCACTGGGGATTGTGCAAACATCGAAGTAGCTGAAAAACACTGGAAACATGAACCACAAAGCATCATAGAAAATGATGAAGTCTACATCACATGGGATCACCATGTTCAAAAGATAGATGCAAGAAACCAGATATAGTGGTCCATGAAAAGAAGACAAAAGTAGCATTGATAATTGAAATCGCTACACCCAGTGACTACAGCGTCTTGCATACAGAGAGACTCAAAGTCATAAAATAGGATTTGCAGGCAGAAACGAGAGCAATGTTGAAGAAAGATACCCAGACAGTTTCAATAATAGTAGGACCAACAGGTCTTATAAAAAGGAATCTAAAATTGTATTTAGATATGTTACCAGCACATGTAACTCCGTATGAATTGCAGGAGTCATTACTGGGCACATTGCGGGTGCTGCGAAGAGCACTTTTGGCTGGCATCAAAGATTGAAACAATACTAATTTCTTTAACTTTAATTGTACTTTGACTTAGGAATGGGATCCATTCCCATCATGGTATTAGAAACCCAAAAGACTTAGAAAAATTAAAAAAAAGGAAACATACTTCTTTGTAAGTCAAGTGAATGGATAAGGGGAAAGTAGGTTACTAAAATACTAAATGCAGGAGGCAGTGAATGTATAAAGGGAAAGTAGGTTACTACAATGCTAAATGCAGGAGGTGGTAAGTTGTCTAGAAACATCACTATAAGCAATGTCTTTCGGCTTTTCCCAGTTAAGGGTCGCCACAGCAGATCACCAGTCTGCAGACTGATTGGCAGTGGATTTTTTTAGTGCCGAGTTGCCAGCCCGATGCCCAACCTTCACGGAAGCTCCCCCCCGTCATGGTATTAGAAACCCAAAAGACTTGGAGAAATTAAAAGAAGGAAACATACTTGTTTGTAAGTCAAGTGAATGGATAAGGGGAAAGTAGGTTACTAAAATACTAAATGCAGGAGGAAGTGAATGTATAAAGGGAAAGTAGGTTACTAAAATGCTAAATGCAGGAGGTGGTAAATTGTCTAGAAACATCACTATAAGCAATGTCTTTCGGCTTTTCCCAGTTAAGGGTCACCACAGCAGATCACCAGTCTGCAGACTGATTGGCAGTGGATTTGTTTAGTGCCGAGTTGCCAGGCCGATGCCCAACCTTCATGGATAGCTACTCAGAGGCGATCGCTGCCTAACACAAAAAGCTATGTCAAACCCAGAGCTTTTGGACATGCTCCACTTAAAGAAATCCCAATCCCTCTGAGCTACACGCTCTAGGGACCTAAACCTTGCACCACAATAAACAGAACATGCTGGAGGGATAGATTCCTGTCCCAGAGACTTCCCATACTCTGGAACAAACTACCTATCTATATCAAACAAAGCTCCTCATTAGCACTTTTCAAGAAAAATCTTGATGATTGGATGGGAGATAGGAAATTCACCCCGGGGATCACATCTGTGGCTCTGCTTGACAGTGGTACAGGAAAATAATTTTCATGGGTGGCGAAAGCCAGGGTACCTTTTGGCTAGGCTTATATAGGCCCTAGGACCAATAGCCTAGTACCTACCTATGAACCTTAGACCGATCCCTGGGGTATACCACTTGTTACAAGTCTACTACTTGAGGTGGCCTCCCCAGTTTTGACTAAATGGGTTCTGTCAGTGAGCCAGTTTGCTACCCATCTGGTAACCTTCCCTCAGGAGGCTGTAATCAGCTTTGGAGAAGTTTTTTTTATTTGACCCTAGCTGGCAGGCGGGGGGGGGGGTCAGGGGAGATGGTGACTTTGAAAGTGACTACTTTGTGGTCGGATCTTACCAGGGATGATGACACTGTAGGGATGTTTCAGTGGTTACTCAAGTTGGTTAATACCAAGTCCAAGATATTTTCACCTCTTGTGGGAGTGTCAACTAACTAGTCCAAGGCATTTGCATTGATGAAGTCAAGGAATCTCTGGGCATTTGTGGGTTGGCATGAGTATTTCTTCCAGTGTATGGTTGGATAGTTAAAGTTGCCCAGGATCAGGTTAAAGTGTTGAATCTTTATCAATTCAAAGAGATCCAGATAGGTGGAGTGGGCATCTTGAGTCTGAGTTGGAGGCCTGTAGATAGCTATGATTTGAATAGGGGTCTTGTCAATTGTTAACTGCACCTGGAGAATTTCCTGAGCATCATACTCTTTGACCAGCCTAGAGGTGTGCATGTTTTTTATATATATATTGCAACTCCATCTCCTTTTGTTTTTCTGCCCACGGCTTGGGGACTGAATGAATGATAGGATGAGTAACCTGGTATGGCTGAGGTGCTCTCCGCAGCTTTGAACCAGGTTTCTGTGACTGCACAAATGTCAGCTTCTTCCAGGGTTAAGAATGCTTGCAATGACTGCAGTTTCATATTTAGACTCCTAGCGTTTAGCAGTAAGACCTTTAATTTACATTTTGATGAAATTTTCATGTTGGTAGTTTTGACCTCATGGCTTTGCCTAATAACAGCAAAAATCAGTTATCTTACATTATCATGTCTGCCCACTCCAAACTGAAAAAGAAAATTGGTGCAGATGGTACCAAATCAGCATTTGTGCATTTCGAAACACTTAAATGCCTCCCCTAATTTACAATGCCCTACAGTTCTCTCTCAGTCTCTCTCTACTTCACATCACATTTGTGATTTCAAGCATCCAAACACTGATCCAGATACTCATGTGACCCACAAATTATGTTCTTGTTGTTTTTTTTAATCTATTTCCTCTCTTCATTTGTTAGCAAAGGAAAGGGGGAAAAAAAGGAGACAAAGCCTAGTAGTTAGCCCCCTCTCCAAAAATTCCTTGGTCTGAGGCTGTCCCAGAGAAGATTGTTCAGAGTCACCCTTTTGCTTCCCAAACCAATCCATTAGGGACATATTAGTTAGAAGTAGCTGTGATGCTGATCCTTCTACAAGAAGGAGACTCGGATGATTCTCTTCAGAAAGGGAGCTGTCCAAATATTTGGCACCAAGCAACACTGAGGGGTTCCTATTTGATGACCGAAGACACAATCTATCAAATGTGTCTTGGTCGAACTTAAAACAACGAAAAGGCAAAATAACGAAGTGGCTTTTAAGCAAATTCTTTCCCAGGGAAAGAATTTGCTTGGCTGCTTCCGTTACTTTGCCGTTTTCGACACGGTAGTGTGATCTTGGAGTTGGTATATTTAAGTAGGGGCTGGGGGCAAAGCCCCCCAGTTTATGTATTTGTGAAGACTGGTAGGGAAGGGGTGAAGGCTGCCAGCCTACTCAAATAGAATTTGATACCTAATTCTGGCATTTGTAAATATAAATATAAAATACAGGCTTGTTTCTTAAATGAAAGAAAACACTGTAAAATGTGAACTTCAAGATTGCAGCAACATTGCCATCTGCTGTAAGGAAAACTAAGCCAAGAATTTCAAATGTTCTTTGAAATTAACATTATGTTCTGTATGTCCTTTGAAGTTAAAATTTGGAGTCGTTGAGTCTGGCTTAAGCATCCTGCCTATTGTTTTAAGGCTAAAGTTAATGACCAGAATTTACATGTGGAATGTCCTTTATTGCTCTAAGTGTAAAATAATGTAAATGTAGTTTTGGTGTGGCCTGGGAACCAGGAAAGTGAAAACAAATGATGTAATGTTTTAGCAGAACTGCAGTTTCAATTTAAACAGTGAGAACCAGAGATTATTGAGCATTTTTGTCTTGATATTCAACTCATCACTGCCTTGCTCTATTAAGTAAGTTACTTTAGAAGTATGTTTTCTTGTAGAAATAGCTAGGACTATAAAGATTAGACTAAGTGTTTTTCTGTTATGTCAGAACTGTACAACGGAATTATTTAAAATTTCTGTGTGATCTCTAAACTCTGGAATGGCACTGTGGTGTAGTAGTATTGTCTTGTGCTTTTAGTATTTATTTATTTATTAAATATTTTAAACCCCTCTCAACAGTGGCTGGTTTATTTAGAGATAAGTTAATCTCTAGAGTACATTGCATATTTATAGAGTTTACTGTCTAAGCCACTCCTATAGCTTTAGCCCTGGGCTATACTACCAACTGGATAATAATATTGCACAGTAATAATTCACAGTAAGAAGTTGTCCCGTTCGATTCTCGGCTAGAGTGTCTTCTGTTTGGAGACATGCGTGAATGGGCGTACCTTCATTGAAGGTTGTGTGTCAGGGCTGGCAACTTGGCACATAAAAATCTACTGCCAATCATTAGCGGACTGGAGTTCCACTGTAGCGACCCCTAACTGGGAAAAGCCGAAAGACACAACAACAACAACAACATCAATAATTGGACACCCTTTTAAGGGTCTTTGGGTAGCTGATAATTATTAGCTGGTGGTGGCAGTAATTACTACTGTATAGTCTGTGTAAAGGGGCACAGCTGGAGAATCTGTGTCAGCCTTTCCCAGGAATGTCTGTGAAGTTGTATAAATACTTATCTCGAGGTGTGTGTGTCAGCTACTTGGGCAGGGACACAAAGCACTGGTTAGACAGAGAGGGTACTGGAGGTTAGCTTGCCAGCTAAGCTGAGATCTGGACCCTAGTAGCTGTACCAGTGGGGAGTCTTACTGGGGACCTGGGGAGCAAGGGAGCAACCGGCCCCAGACTGACTGTGATCTCTTTGTGCATTAAGGGGAATTGTACTTTACTGTATGTATTTGTTATCCTTTCCTCTCTATATGAGACCTTGTGTTAGTGGTGAGGATTGTGGCTCCTTGATTTCTGGGCAGGGTACGGCCATCACAGTATTATTTAAATTTTTTTTCTTTTTTTTCTTTTTTTTTTTTGTAACAGCGATTTTTTGTTCCCCTGGATGGGGTCCGATTATTCATTGTTCGCTTTTTTAAGCGTTTGATGATATAATATAGACCCACACTGAGTTGGGTGTCCTGTTGTCTCTCCCTGTATGTAGTGTGGCCAGAGAAGGACCATTCCCATTTCTGGCATCATCTGCAGTGGCACTGGTGGCTTTTCTCTCCATCAATGCCAACCCCATTTGTTTCCAGCAGTCTTGATCTCGACTCTTGCAATGCCGAGGACAGTTAATCATCATGGGTATGAGGTTGAAGCCCGTAAGCTGGGATCATCTTCAATACCTTGAGGCCATTCTCCCTGTCACAGTCTTTGGCATTTGGCCTACTGGTGCCAAGATCAACCTCTGTGCTGGTAAGAGTCACTGGGTCTGATCCTTCAATACTGAGTATGCATGATGACATTATTCTGATTTCAGCAGCCTCAGAGGGAACAGACACAATGTCAGAGTTTTAAGTTCTTGGAATGATAACTGAGTAACCCATTACGCTGATGGTTTTGGGAGGTATGCCATCTGTCTTGGCTCTGCCATATGACACCTTTCACTTTGGAGCCTTGTGAAAAGACTCTATATCCCAGAATCAGACAGAGTTTACAGAAACACTCAGATGGTTCCACTTTGAATGTCCTTAGTTAGAAAATGTAAAGAAAGGAGACACCCGGACTCTTCTTCACATTTCCTTACTCCAGAGAGAGATCCACATTAAGTGGTGGGTTCTCATAGTCCTTTCTGAAATACATCACATTTAAGCTAATCTTAAAATTAATGAGGTAGAGTGGATCTTGACCCATGAACCCTCTCCCTCAGATGAAGAGATCCTGCAGGAGGCCTTCCAAACTACCCCATCTGTCATGGATAGTTCTGCCCGTGGACAGCATGACAAACCTGGTCACTGAACAGGCATGGTGAGAACTGGGTGTGTCTGAGCCTGTGCTTAGGAAAGCAGACAAGATCCTTCAGCCAGCCAAGGCAGGACTTGATTGGAGCAAAGCTGTCTTTACAGATTCAATTATGGTAGTGGCAGCAACAAATATAGAACCTTTTAATCAGAGTTCAGTGGTACAGACATCAGACAGAAGCTCAAGAGCAATGCACCAGATGGAAAAGTGTGACTTTGCATTAGGCAGCTTTGTTATTAGTGCTCTTAACAGTGTGATGAACATGATTCAGTTTCAGTGAGAGCTATCAAAACACACACACACACACACACACACACACACACACACACACACACACACACACACACACACACACGCACAAAAAAAAAAAAAAAAGTCACTGACAGGTTGCCTACCAGTGATGTTTATTGCAGGACTGAATCACAGGTAGCAGTGTTGCAAAACAATATGTTGCATTCCATGAACTTCATTCACAGTGCAAACAGTTGTTCTGCCAAAGCTGCTGTAATAAGCATAATCATGAAGTGGCAAGACTCGCTCAGATTGTGTGGACAGCAGAGTCTGATGAAATTTTAAACTTGGAATAAGTTAAAAGCACTTATTTTTCTGTTTTTATTTTTAATAACTTGAGTTATAATTTCAGCTGCAGATGATTTTCCTTATTCCATGGACTGATGGGGCATAGTATTTTGGTATTTTTCCAACTCACTGTTCTGTGATGACTGTTTAAAGACAACACCACAGCGATGTGGTACATCAGCATGTGATGGGGTAGGGGGTACAAGGTTGTACCCTGTGTGCAGGCTGGCAGTGATAACTTGGGAGGTAGTTCTTCAATGCTCATTAAACTTCCAAGCATCACACACTCTGCCAGAACAAAACATAGTGTCAGACAAGTTGAGCAAAATGAGGGCAGACCCACACAAATGGGAATGGAATGAGGGAGTCTTCCAGGAATTGATCCAGTTGTGGAGAAAAAAACCAAGTAAATCTGTTTTGCCTCCTTTCAAAACAAGACAACTCAACAAATTGTCCTCTAGGATGCCTTACAAACAAGCCTGGAAAACTGATGCTTTCTCATTCACATGGACAGAAATGTTTCTTCATGCATTTCTGTCCATTCCACTGATATCCAGGGAAAAACTGTAGCTTCAGAAGGACTCTCCAAAAATAATTTTGGTGGCACCCTTTTAGCCCAGGCAACATTGATTCTCCCTTCTTATGAAATTGGCCAAGGGCAATTGCCACCACCTTCCTCACAAACTGGACTTACTCACTAAAGTCAGGGGAAGTTTGATACACCCCAGTCTCAAACATGTTCAGCTAACTGCATGGATGATTAAATAAATTCTAATTCCTTTTAGACACCTGTTTTCAGAGATGGTGCAGTAGGTACTAAATTAGTCAAGAAAACCTGATACAAGAAAAATATTTTATTGGCATTCACACTACCTCAGTGGCATATGAGTTCTAGGCCTGTGCAAACTGACACTAGCAGGTTTCCAGAGCTCAGAATTCCCTGCACTGACTCCCTGTGGCAAGTGATTGGCTAATCTCACCCATCAGTGAAAGCCTAACACCTGTTTTAGGAAGTCAGTTGTTTGGACTTTTAGGGCAGGAATCACACATTTGAATCTCATCAGCAGACTGCATTGGTAGATTACAGTTTCCAGACTAATTTTATATGTGTATATTTATATGTGTGTGTGTGTGTGTGTGTGTGTGTATATATATATATATATATATATATATATATATATATATATATATATATATGTATTCATTTATATATTTACTACTGAGCACTGATATAGCCATTTTTATTGTTAAATCATGAAATAACCACAAATTACTTTATTTGTATTTATTTGTATTTTCTATAGAAATGTTTTCATTTCTGGCAAAAATTTATGATGTTTTAAAATGTTTCTGTTTGATTTAAGGGAATATATTTCACTTCTGGAACTATTTAGACTGGTGAATTTTACTTGGTACTGTGAGTGTGTGTGCTGTTGTTTACTGCACTGTGTAGGCTGTAGAAAAAGGTTTAGCACAAGTTAAACTTTTTCTGCAATATGTTATGTAGTTAAGCCCTATTTGCTGTGTCCGAACATAATCTATATTTTCTATTATTGCTTCCCTTAGTCAGCCTTTAATGGTGTTGTTATATTATTCTGGTGTGTGTTTTTTCTCTTGACTCGAGGGCTTCTGATATGGCTGCCCCCAATCAAATCTTGTTACACCTAGAATGAAAAAAAAAATAACAAAAATATAACTCAGCCTACAGTTTATAAGTTTATTGTTACTTTACTCCATCCTGCAGTCCACTTACCTTTTTGCCCATCATAGTCTGGTGCGAGCCTGCAGCCTTCTAAGGAAAACCAAACCCTTTATGTGCAGCAGAGGTCGGGATAAGAGACCCCTTGCAGACATAATACTCTGCCCCCAGATATTTTGCCGAATAATGTAGTTCACAGTAAGTAGAAACCGAAAATTCAGCACACTGCAGACAATCAGGTTATTACCATGACTAGGGCTGAAGTGGTTTCTTTAGCTAAGAATATTTTACAGTCGGTTAACCTTGGAGACTATGCTCCTATTCAGAATTACTATGGGTCTAGCCTCTCAAGAGTTAAGTCAATGGCTGAAGATTTTAATGGAGACTCTAATGAGACCATCCAATATGATTCTTCAAAAGGTGAACAGATTCAAAACAGGTGGTTACCTTTCCACAGATGCAAGCTAGGTTTAGAGATATATTTGGCTGGAAGAAATCTGGAGCGGTGCCAAAGATTGGCAGAGTTTATGATCTTATTGAAGATGAGATTCCAAATGTTTTAGCTGTTCTCCTCTTACCAGCCTTAGAAGATGTCTATAAAACTGCAAGTAAAAACTCTTTGGCTAGTGAACCAGTTCCTAAAAGGGCTGTGAGGAAATTCAGGGTATATTCTGATCTTGCAACTCTCTTTCCTTCTTTGTCAACTGACCCAATTGCATTTTTTTTAGCTCCCAGCTCTAAACAGAGGTCCTTGACTTTCATAACCCTGTACCCTTGATAAAACTGGCAAGTGGTTAGAATCTCAGGAAGAAAAGTTGTCTCAGTCTAGTAATTTAATCTTTGAAATTAATTAATCTAGATTTTATGTGGAAGTTTATTCTGTAATAGGTTCATAGGTTCATAGGTTGATACTAGGCTATCTGCCCTAGGGCATTTATAAGCCTAGCCAGAGTATGTTTGGCTTTTGCCACCCTTTTAGATTAGTTGACTGTGCCTTTGTATAGTAGGTCACAGAAGGTAGCCCTTTTAAGGTTTGTTTACTGTACCTCTGTCAAGCAGCGACACAGAAAAGATCCCGGGGTAAACTTACGATCTCCCATCCATTCGTCAAGATTTCTCTTGAAGAGGGTCAGTGAGGGGCTCTGCCTAACCTGGACTGGGATTTTGTTCCAGAGTGAAGGGAGCCTCTGGGATATGAGTCTGTCCCTCCAGCATGTCCTATTTATTTCAGTGCTGAGGTTCAAGTCTCTCGAGCGCGTAGCTCGATGGGATTTGGATTTTCTGAGGTGCAGAATGTCAATTAAATCTGGGTTGGACATGGCTTTATACGTCAGGCACAGATCGCCTCTGAACAGGCGGTATGCCACTGAGTAGAGCTGGAGTTTCTTTAACCGGGCAGCATATGGCATCTGTTTGAGCCCTTTGATCCTCTTGGTGAGGTACTTTTGGGGTCTTTCCAGTTGCTTAGGTGTCTGGTAAGGTGCATCCCAAAAGGGGTGTTGTACTCAATTATGGGCCTGATAAGTGATGAGTAGAGAGGCACAATGACCTCTCTTGATCTAGATGTGAACCCTTTTATGATAAGGTGGGCTATATAGAAGGTCTTTCTAACCACTTTGGCAATGTGATTGTCAAAGGAGAGATTGCTATTAACTTGGATCCCCAAGTCCCTAATTACTTCTTCTGTACTTAATACCACCTATGTGGTAATTTGTGGGCACTTTGTTTTTGCCAAAGGGGATGACTATACACTTTTTGGCATTTAGCTTGAGGCCATGGCTCTGGCACCAGTTGTCTGTTTCTATGAGGCCCTTTTGGAGGATGCTTGTGTCGGCTGGAGAGTCGATTATGGCGCCCAGTTTGCAGTCATCTGCGAACTTGGTCAGCCACAGTCCTTCCATGTTGGCCTGTACCTCCGAGAAATATATACTGAACAAGAGAGGTCCCAGGACTGAGCCTTGTGGGACACCACTTGTAACTGGTTTGGTGTCTGACATGGCTTCAGCAATTCTAACCATGTGGGTTCTGTCCTTGAGCCAGTTTGCAATCCATCTAGTGACATAGGGGTTTATATTTTAGCTGGTGAGCTTATCTATAATGCCCGAGTGGGGTATTGTATCGAAGGCTTTTGCAAGGTCCAGGTAGGCTGTGTGGACCACCTTCCCCTCGTCAATGGCCTTGGTGACTGTTTCAAAGAAATCAACCAGGTTTAAGAGGCAGGATCTGCCCTTAACAAAGCCGAACTGGGTAGGATCCAGTGTCTGTAGGTCCCCAATATCTTTATTTATGAGGTCCATGATGATCCTTTCCATAGCTTTGCAGACCAAGCTAGTCAGGCTTATGGGGCGATAGTTTCCAGGATCCGTTGAGGCACCACCTTTATGGAGAGGGACCACTGTTGCTGTACGCCACTCTTTGGGCACATATCCTTTAGTAAGGCTGAGATTGAACAGTAGTTTTATGTTTGGGTTTAGCTCTTCTTGGAGTTCATGTAGGGCAGCCGGGACACCGTCTGGTCCCATTGATGCTGTGTTTTTTGCTTTGGAGAGGGCGGCTCTTACCTGAGCATCTGAGATATCAGGGGGGCAGCACTCTGCTGGGATAGATATTTGCCCTTTTGGTGGGGGGGGGGACTTTTGGGCTGAACCTGTCAGCTAGGATGTTGGCAATGTCTGTGGGTTCAGTGTATTTTTTGTCATTTTGGACTAATTCTGAGCATATCTGGGAATTACCACCCAGGTTCCAAACATAACTAAAGAAAGCCTTGTGATTATCCTTAGTGTCCTGTTCAATTTTTCTCTCGAAGCTGGCCTTAGACAATTTTATGAGTGCCCGTAGTTTTTTGCTAATACTGATCAGTGATGCCTTCCCTTTTTGGGATTTCGCTCTATCATTTAGTAGCTTCCTCCTTCTATTGTATAGTTTGCTTATGGCTGGGGTCCACCAGACAGGACGTCTGCCTTTGGAGGATTGGGTCTTGGTTTTATTTGGGATCGCATGATCCATGCATTCCTGAAGGTGTTCCTAGAATGCGTTTATAAAGGATTCTGTGGTCTGGGCCGTATTTTCCACAGGCCCGGGGGCTTTGAAGGATTCCACCTCAGTTTTGAGGAGTGTGAAATTTGCTTTAGAGAAGTTTTTCACTGTGGTTTTCTGGGCAGGGGGTGGGGTCAGGATGTGAATATCCAGTGAGATTAGTTTATGGTCTGATCTTACCAGTGAGGGATACACTTCTGGTCTGGAGCATAGAGTCCCCATGTTGGTGATGATCAGGTCCAGTATGTTTCCCCTCTTGTGGAAGTAGTAACAAGTTGTTCCATAGCATTTGAGTTTATAAATTCTAGGAACCTTTGGGCTAGGGTGTTGGAGCTAGAGTAATGCTCCGAGGCTATGTTTGGGTAGTTGAAGTCGCCCAATATAATGGTGTTTGGAGAGAACTTCATATTTTCCAGTGTTCTCAGGAAGGCTGAGTGGGGCTCCTGGGTTTGGGAGGGTGGTCTGTAGCAGGCTATAAACTGGAAGGCAGTTTTACCCACTGTTAGTTGCACATGGATAGTCTCTGATGTTTCGTGCTTTGCCACCAACCTGGAGGTGTGGGTATCTTTGATGAATATCGATACTCCCCCTCCTTTTGTGGTTCGGTCCAAGTTTTGGGGCTGAAAAGCATGGTATGAGGTATAACCTGGTAGTGCTGGGGTGCTCTC
This sequence comes from Protopterus annectens, assembly GCF_019279795.1. NCBI lineage: Eukaryota > Metazoa > Chordata > Ceratodontiformes > Protopteridae > Protopterus > Protopterus annectens. The sequence goes on along the minus strand of NC_056726.1, from coordinate 1,995,692,142 downwards.
AGGAGCCCTGAACCAGTTTTCTGTTACTGCACAGATATCGATGTTTTCCATGCTAAGGAGAGTTTCGAATGCGTGCATCTTGAGGTTTAGACTTCTGGCATTGAGTAGCATTACTCTTAGTTTCTTATCCCTTGTGATACCTATGGAGGTGGGTTTGTCTTTTGAGCCTTGCCTAAAAAAGGCACTATGGGGGTTGCAAGAGCCTTTGCCAATATCCAAAAGCCCAGGGGTGACAGGTTCAAGCCGTCCCTAGCGAAGCATCGTGGCTTGTCGAGAATATCATCCCAAGCTGACAGGCATTGGATCCCCTTTGAATAACACCAGTACTTAAGCCAATTGTTGTAGCTAATACTGACCAGGTGTTTGTCAGAGCCAGGAATAAATTTGTTAGAAGTACCTGTTACAGTAATTGCATTTCTAGTGGATTAGTTTATTTAGTGACGTGTGAAGTTTGCAGCGCGTTCTATGTAGAGAAAACTGAAAGACGTTTAAAAAGGTGTATTTACGAACATTTTTATGATATAAGTAGGAACAATGACAAAAATGCCTTATATAAACACCTACAGAATTGTGCTCAAGTTTTTTGTACTTGAGGTCGTTCACAAAGATGCTAGAGGAGGTTTGTGGAAAACCCGCCTTGAATACTGTGAGTTGTACTGGTAGGTTTTCTTGGATGCTGGGAGACATCCTGGTCTTAATGAGAGCATTTCCCTAGCACCACTATTGAAGTTAAGAGCAGCTAAATTGTAAGAATTTTAAGATGTATTATGAGCCACTAGAGGGTAGCATTGCATTAGTTTTTATGCTGTGTGAGCAGTTTCCTTTGCTGAATGAAGTTTTTTTAAATACTTCTTATGTCATGTTTTATACATTTTAATACAATAATTTATCATAGTATTTTTTAATATTTTATATATTTTTATGTGTTTTATACATCAAAAGTCACTGGTAGCAAATGAATGTTTCAAAATGGTGCTTTTTGTATTTTTTGTATATGTAATTGATGTCAAGCTTTTATTGATTGAATTTGAAATTTCTTGGGCTATTTACGGGCTTGTTGTTTGTTGTATGGGGTTATCTGATGAAGTCTTGGTAGACAAAAACGTACTGGGAATTATAAGCGTTAATATTTGTGTTTGAATAAAAGATTATCATACCGTGGTCCGTGGACTTTGTTTTTCAGACAGCACTTTTTTTGGTTATTAGTCGTTGGTTGGAGTGGTTTCTTTCCCCTTATACTTAGTTCAACATTGCAAAAGTATTACAGTGCTTGCGAGTTAGTCAGTCACATTGTAAAGTTCTCAAATGTTTCTTAAAGTGATGATGAATTACTTTAGCACATGATGGTAAATGATTTTAACATTTTCACCCTTATCACGACATTACAAAAGTACTAGAACTCCTGAGAAGCTTATTTCGCAAAGTCCAGTTATTCGAAAGTACTACGAGTTTGTTTATTTGCATAATTCCAGAAAGCCCAACAAAGGTGTTGGACAATTATTGGCATTAGTCTGGCATATGTGCATGTGTGTATATTTATGCTTATTTGCAAAACCCTTCGCTGGTATGTGTTAATATGACAGACAGATTTCATAAACCCCTACCACTCATATTTTATCAGAATATTGCAGAGAACTGAAGAATATTTGAGCAAGAGTGCGATATTTTTATGCAAGCAGCTTATGCAGAGAGGGATACATGCATAAGGGCATTCATTTTCCTAAAACTAGCTGGGTCAGAGGCCATAGAAAGAGAGCGTTCATTTGTATATGCACCAGCAGTATATGAAGAAGAAGGTGCAGACTGCCATATTGTTGTACAAGCTGAATCAAGGGAAGACCCCAAGTTTTTGAAGCACAAATTAAGAGAGATGTGTAACCTCCAGATGAATATTACATTAGAGGAGCATTTGTTTTACACAAGAGATCAGAAACCAGGGGAAACATTTGCAGTTTATATAACTGACTTGAGAAACAAAGCTACAGTGTGTCGGTTTGGTGATTTAAAAGATGAGTTGATAAAGGACAAGCTTGTATGTGTTATTAACAGTGTTGCTGTGGGAAAGATTTTACTTCATGACAGTGATTTAATGTTCAGCAAGGCCACAGAGATTTGTCAACTCCATGCGGTGACAGAGAAACACACAAGTATGCTTGCGAGTGAGAAGAGCATGGTTTCAGTTGGTTCCAGAGCACATGTATATTTTTATTTTATATTGCGATATTTTTATGCAAGCAGCTTATGCAGCTTTCTATGGCCTCTGACCCCGCTAAGTTTAGCAAAATGAATGCTGTTACACATGTATCCCTCTCTGCATAAGCTGCTTGCATAAAGATATTGCACTCTTGCTCAAATATTCTCCAGTTCTCTGCAATATTCTGATCAAATATGAGTGGTAGGGGTTTACAAAATTCGTCTGCCATATTAACACATACCAGCGAAGGGTTTTGCAAATAAGCATAAATATGCAACATGTGGCAAACAAGAGAAGGCCTAAGCATGTGGCAGCTACAAGGTTTCCAAAGTTCTAAGAAAGGTGGAAGCTCTAGTGCCAGCTCAATGCAGCATAAACATGAATCAGCAAAACCTAAATCTAACTTTATTGTTAACTGTCGCAATTATAGTGTGAATCATGAATTTAAAAGAGAGAAGTTCTTAGCATGCAGTCAGCAGTGTCACAAGTGTAAAAAATGGAATAATTTCCAAAAGTTTTACAAATCAAGTAAGGCTCACACAGTTGTAAAGAAAGGTCATACAAAAGAGCAAGTTGATCAAGTAGAGCCGAAGCAGTCAGCTTTCTATGTAGGTGGTGTAGCGGTGCTTGGTGAAAGAGTTGATGCTATTAACTTATTAATAAGAAATTAAGTATTTTGTACCGTCCGGATTAATGGAAGATCCACAGAGCTCAAAGTAGACATTGGTTCAAAGTATAATGTTATATCAGCAGACACATTTGCTAGAGTGAGAATTAACGAATTCAATGTAACCAGTAGTGCGAGACTTGTTGCTTATAGAGGTGAAGAAATATAAAGTGAAGGTTCAGTGATGCTTTCATGTTATTTGGCCAAGAAGTGTTGCAACTTGTTAATCTGATGTTGTTATTCTTCATCTAATCCTTGACAGTGGGTTCGGTTCCAAACCCACAGAACCGACTTGGCCATAATTTTCCAGCTCATGGTCTCCCAGCTCTCGAGCCCGGCTCTACCCATAATGCTCCTCACAGAGATTACCTCAGATCTCATTTGTTGCGTTGCAGACCAGATGTGCCTTCATTATCTCTTGAGCCTTGGTGAATACTTGTGAGTTATAAAACTTATTTTATATATCCTTTACCTAAAAATCCTCTAGTAATTTACTTTATCTACCTTGTCTAAGCTACCTGCTCATCTTCTACTGTTTTTCTCTTACTGTGAGGTACTTTTCCTGCTTACCATTGTTGGTAACTCCCTCTCTTTACCCTAAGGGTATTCTAGTTACAATCGTTGGTATTTTTCTTCCTTATTTTCAAATATGTCTGACAAGAAACAATCTCCAATTAAACCTAAGGGCTCTTCAGGATTCAAGAGATGTACCAAATGTGAGGGGAAAATGCCTAACTCAGATGAGCATACCCTGTGTGTATATTGTTTAGGTGAAATTCATTTGCAAGAGAATTCTGCTATTTGTCATGGATTTTCCTGCCATACCATAATGGAAAGGAAGAATAAGCTTTTGTTGAAAGGCCTGTTAAAATTTCCTTTCGATGAGGCCATTTCTGGATCTAAAGAGAAAACTGTGGAAGCAGGAACGTCTTCCCACAGTTTAAAAAAGAGGCCTTCTTTGATTCCAAGCTCTTCGGAACCAATGAAAAAAATTTCTAAAACTTCTTTAGCTCCGAAAAGTTCTTCTGCACTGGGAGAATTATCGGTGCCTAGCAAGACACCTTTGGAACACTCTGATGCCTTGGCCTTGGTTCCGACTGAACCCTCAGTACCTAGGACTTCAGAATTACCTGTTGCATGAAGGATGTTGTATTCTCCTTCTGTGGACCCTTTTAGTGGCACCTCATTCCTGGAAGTCAGATGATCCAGATCTCCTTCCATGATATCGTTGAGGTCTACTAAAAGATTATTGGAACAGGACATTATGAAGTTAGTGGACCGGCTCCTAGTGACAAGAGGATTAACTTCAGTTCCTAGCCAAGCTGGCATTGAAACTGCTCATTCCATAACACCTGCATACACTCATCCTCCAACTCTGAGCCCTTGGAGTCCTCAGTTCCGATAACCCCGCTCTGACTGAGTTGGTTCTGACAGCCTTCCCGTCTTCGGTTCCGACTACAGCCTTGAGTTTTTCCGGATTTCCTGCACCAGGGAACTCCCATGGTTGGGACTCGATGGTCGATTTCCTGGATGCATGATATTCTTTCAGCTCCATTTGAGACTTCCATGCCTCTCAGAGCATTGGCCCTTGTAGTTCAGACTCAGGCTCCAGGTGCGGAGGTGGTCTCCTTGGTGTAGGGTGTGACCCCAGTTCTGAAGCAGTCCTTTTTGGTTCCCGGCTCCCAACCCTCTACAGGGGGGCCTGTCTTCAGTGTCATGGAGAAGGCACTAGCCCTTGGGTATTCCCAGTCATTGCCTTCCCTGAAGGGGGAAATATCTTTCCCTTCCTCTCGACCAGAGCTGCCATTAACCTCATCCCCTGGACAGAGGGTGCAAAAGCCCCAGGTAACACCCACCCTGGTGGTTACCTCTTCAGATACTTCTCTGGAACTTCCCCCAAAGAAGTCCCTGCGAAGAGGAAGTGTAAGAGGAAGCACCTCGACTCCCCAGAGAAGTCTTACATCGAGGATACTGACGTCAATGAAGGCGAAGGTTCCCCAAAGTCACTCCCTGAAGATGTTTCCTTCAGGGACATCCTTGAAATACTGAAACAGAGGGGTGACTGGTCATCCACACAACCTTCCACAGAAAAGTCAGTATACCTGGAGGCTTTTTGCGTCCAACCCTCCACTTTTTGGATTTCTCCGCCCGCTGATGACCTGATAAAATTGATCGCTCAGTGGGCTTGGAAGATACCTGACACCATAGAGCCTATTCCCAAAAGGCCTGACCGTATTTTGTTCTCACCAAAGGAGGAACCACATTGGTCCAAAGGAATCCTTGTTGATGTGGTGGTGGTAGCAGCAGCCACCAAAAAAGAACTCGCAGAAGAGAGTCAAACTAACCATCCTCCTAACAAGGAGTCTAGGACCTTGGATATATTCAGGAAGCGTGTTTATGCTTCCACAACCTTTGCGTTAAGGTCATTGGAACTACATTGCACACTTTATCAGGTTACAAAGAGACTTAACTAAGGAACTTTCTAACACTCTGGCAGAAGCAGTAGCTACAGAGGTTCAGGATAAGGTCTCCTCCCAGCTTGCAACCCTCGAATCCATCTCCAATTCATCCGTGATGCTCATAGCACATGCAGCCGAAGGGACATCCAGAGCAGCGGGTTCAGGCATAGCCATCAGACGGCATTCCTGGATGTGCTTATGTGACTTCACAGAGTCATTCAAAGTGTCATTCGTCAATGCACCCTTTGACAGATCTACCCTTTTTGGTCCAAAAATTAAAGAAACTCTGACCAGAAGTGAGCAGGATGGCAAGACCCTATCTGCCATGGGCATATGTTTCTCTACTCCTCAGTGACCCTACTCAAGGAATCAGAGGAGTGGGAGACTATGGTTCAAGAAATCCAAAGGACCTTTCTATGACTCACGTGATAAAGATTTCTCCCGGGGCAGAGGGGGAAACAATGGTAAATGTCGCCCTAGGGGCTAGAATGGACCACAAAATCAGGGGTCCAGGGAATCTTTTCTGGTACTTCCTATCAGCATCCCTGAAGGGATGCCCAATTGTCTTCCTCTGGAGGCAGTCAGAGGCACTTATCCCTGCACTTACCAGCCTGGCAAATAATAACTTTTGACAAATGGGTTCTCGGAATAATATCCAAAGGTTACCAAATCTCCTTGTTCGTGAACACCAAACCTCAGAAAAAACTCCCCAGATGTTCCACCCAATCAAAGGGAGGCAGCAGCTTTAGAAATCCAAAAGCTGCTAGACAAAATAGTCATCCATAAAGTCCGATCAGACCAGATAGGATCCGGAGTTTACTCAAGATTCTTTTTAGTGCCCAACAAAATGGGGGACTGGACACCGATTTTGGATCTCATCCGATTCAACAAATCAGTCCACCAAACCAAATACTGAATGGTCTCGGTACAAACCATACTTCCTTTCTTGGAAAAGGGAGACTGGATGTGCTTGATAGACCTCAAGGATGCTTATTACCACATAAAGATGGAAAAAAGCTCCAGGAGGTTTCTACACTTTCAGCTAGGGGCCAGTCATTACCAATTCAGAGCACTGCCCTTTGCACTCACCATAGCCCCCAGGGTGTTTACCAAATGCATGGCAGTAGTTGCAGCTCATCTCAGACTGCAAGGTTTTTGTGTATTTTAATATCTTGATGACTCGCTCCTCACTGCTACCACCAGGCATCACTTAGAAATAGCAAGAGACTATACCCTGTCTGTTTGCATATCCCTAGGCATTTCAATAAATCTCAACAAATCCCAGCTGCAACTCACACAACATCTGGATTTCATGGAGGTGCAACTGAACACTGTCTCAGGAATAGCTTTGCTCTCTCTAGAAAGACTACTAAGCATCAGGGCTCTGGTGAGACAGATTATTCAAAATGACAGAGTCCCGGCAAGATTAATTCTTCAAACCTTATGTTCAATGGCTGCCACAATCACTCTGGTTCCCCTAGCAAGATTTCACATGCGAATACTACAGTGGTTTCTAGCAACACAGTGGTCTCTAGCTCAACAACCAATGACTTATCAAATTTTAGTAAACAATCTCTGCAAACAAGACCTCAAATGGTGGCTTCATTCAGATCAGATCCTTCTGGGCCGATCTTTCACTCTACCTCAACCCCAAGCCATAGTGACCACGGATGCTTCCCAGATATGGTGGAGGGGGCATTATCTGGGAATGACAGTTCAAGGCACATGGTCCCAACTGTCAGACAACCTGCATATCAGTGTTCTAGAAATGAGGGAAGTGCTATTAGAATTGCAAGCATTCCAGGATTCCCTTCCTCTAGGAACAGTTGCACTTCAAACAGACAACATGTCAGTGCTCTGGTACATCAGCAAACAAGGGGGAACCAAATCATATCCACTAGGTCAAGAGACACTCAGAGTGTGGAAATGGGTGATTTCTTCCAACATCTTTTTCATAGCAATGCACATTCCGGGAAGTTCAAATGTGATAGCAGACAAATTGAGCAGGACTATTCTCATGCCTCACAAGTGGTCCCTGAATCCAGTAGTGGCGGACGAGATTTTCCATTGATTGGGCCAAACTTGCTGCAACCCTGAACAATAAATGCAGAAGTTACTTTGCCCTAATCCCTCTACTGAGGGAGTCACCCAGGGACGCTCTTCTACACAATTGGCCTCCAGGTCTATTATATGCATTTCTCCTGATTCCATTAATCTCTCAGTTCCTGAAGAAAGCAAAAAGGATGAAGAACACCATAATCCACATTGCCCCTTTCTGGCCTTGACAAATCTGGTTCCCCTTCCTTTGGCCTCATCTGCTACAGAAACCATGGACTCTGGACCCAGTTCCAGACCTGCTAACTCACCCAGAAGGCATGGTTCACCGAAACTTGCAGCACTTCAAACTGATGGTGTGGTTCCTCCAATTCCCATGATTGCCAGGCAATCCCCTCTGTCATCACCCGTCCAATGTATTATTACTGACATCACAAACCTACAACTAGAAAACTTTACCTGAGCAAATGGAGAAGATTTACCATATGGGCTTCAAATAAGGGACTTGATCCATTCAATGCCCCAACTGAATGCATATTGGACTTCTTGAATGATCTCTTTGAGTCTGGTTCCTCTGCTTACTCTATAAAAGTTCAGTTCGCGGCAATCTCTAATTTTCATACTGGACACAATGACTCTTCAATAATGCCCCATAAGCTTTCCATATCCTTCCTGAAAGGGTTGTCCTTGCTAAGACCCCCTTTTAAAGATCCAGTTCCTCCATGGGATTTGACAACAGTCCTACAAACGTTAAAGCGCCTTTGAACCAGCTGTTTCTTGTCAATTAAAATTTTTGACTTGGAAGACTTTATTTCTAGTAGCCATCACCTCTGCAAGGAGAGTATCTGAGTTACAGGCTCTGTCATGCAAATCTCCCTATATGTTGTTGTTGTTGTTGTGTCTTTTGGCTTTTCCCGGTTAGGGGTTGCCACAGTGGAACTCTGGTCCACTAATGATTGGCAGTAGATTTTTTACGTGCCGAGTTGCCAGCTCTGACGCACAACCTTCAACGAAGGTACGCCCATTCACGCATGTCTCCACACAGAAGACGCTTTAGCTGAGAATCGAACAGGACAACGTCTATATAATTTTTCATAAAGACAGAGTTCAACTAAGAACAAATCCCTCTTTTCTTCCAAAAGTGGTTACCAATATCAACCAGACCATATATTTACCAACCTTCTTCCCTAATTTTACTAATAAAGGAGAATACACTCTGCATTTGCTAGATGTTCATAGACAGTTGCAATTTTATCTCCACAAAACTAAGGAATTCCGTAAATCTGACCAATTATTTGTGGCCTTCTCTTCCTTAAAAAGGGGTTGTGCAATCTCCAAAGTTACCTTGGCTAAGTGGTTGAGAGACTGTATTTCTTTCAACTATCAATCTCAAGGACTTCAACTTCACAAAACAGTTAAAACTAATTCTACGAGGGCTGTTGCCACATCAGCCGTTTTTCCTGCAAGAGCTTCTCTAGATGACATTTGCACAGCAGCTACTTGGTCCTCTCACCATACCTCCATTGCACATTACAAACTAGATCAGATTTCAAGAGGTCGAGCATCCTTTGGCTCTGTGGTGCTTCGGAATATTCTTGTGTGAGACCTCTCAAGGTACATAAGCTGCTGGGGATTCTGTCCTACCTTCAAGGATTAGGTGAAGGTTAACAACATCAGATAAAGAAGTTATGTCTTACCATAATGTTCCATCTGTGTTGTTCATCTTCACCAATCCTTGCCATACCCTCCTCCCACCATCCCTATCCTAAATTTTTTAGTAGGCCTCACCGATTCTGACCAGTTTCTCATGAGAAATCCATAGATGGCCTCCTTTTCTTTGTATATATCTCTATAAGTATATATGTATGATATTCTAAAATTTGGCTATATTTTTCCATCTGGCAAACTAGATCTGAGGTAATCTCTGTGAGGAGCATTATGGGTAGAGCCAGGATCGAGAGTTTGGACAGCACGAGTTGGAAAATAATGGCTGAGTCAGTTTTGAGGATTCGGAACCAAACCTACCATCAACGATTGGTGAAGATGAACAACATAGATGGAACGTTGTGGTAACACATAATTTCTTTTTCTATGTAGTCCAAAGACCAGCGCAATCTTTATTGGGTCTCAAAGATAACTTAAGAATGAATCTGCTTTCTTTTGCTAAAGAAGTTCATCACATAAATGCATTTCCAAGTTCCAATTTTTCAGAAGCCATTTTCTCAGAGTATGCTGATGTTTTTGATGACAAGTTAGGCAAACTTTCAGTTGTGTATTCCATGAAGTTAGACCCAGAGGTTACCCCAGTGGTCAGACCAGCAAGAAGAGTTCCAATAGCTATGCAAGATAAAGTCAAAGCTCAGTAGTCTAAAATGGTTCAGCAAGGCGTGATTTGTCCAGTCACAGAACCAACAGAATGGGTGTTGTCTATGGTAGCTGCTCATAAAAAAGGCTCAGACAATATCAGAATATGCACTGACCCAAGAGATCTGAACAAAGCATTAAAAAGACTGCATCATCCAATGCCCACAGTCGAAGAGGTTGAAGCTCTATTACTGAATGCCACTGTATTTTCTGTTTTGGATGCAAAGAGTTCATTTTGGCAAGTGATGCTAGATCGCAAATCCCCATTTCTAACTACTTTTGGTTCTCCATTTGGCAGATACAGATTCTTAAGGATGCCATTTGGAATAAATTCTGCAAGTGAAGTCTTCCAGCATGCAATGGAGCAAATTTGTTCGGGTTATCCATGTGCCATGTAGATTATCTATTGGCGGCAGTGGTGAAGTAGAGAATGTAGAAACTTAAAGAAAGTTCTAGACAGAGCACATGAAGTAAACTTGAAGCTCAATCCTCTGAAGTGCAAATTCAGACGTCCAGAAGTTATATATGTAGGACATTTGTTTACAAGTACAGGTTTGAGGCCAGACCTGAACAAACAAGCAGCTATTTTTGAAATGTCAGCACCAGATAATGCGCATCCTTTACAGCATTTTATGGGCATGGGCAACTATTTAGCCAAATTTATACCAGAGTTCAGTGAGTTAACAGCAACTTTAAGAGAGCTCATATGCAAAAATGTTGCATGGTCATGGCTAGAACAGCACCAGAGGGCATTTGAAGACCTTAAGCAGAAAATTACCACCCCACCTTCCTTAAGATACTATGATGTGAACAAACCAGTTACTCTTTCCTGTGATGCTTTAAAATTTGGTCTAGGCGCAGTTATTCTTTAAGAGGGCAGACCAGTAGCCTATGCATCTAGACCACTAATGCAAACTGAGATGCAGTATGCTCAAATTGAGAAGAAACTTTTGGCAATAGTATTTCATGCTCCGAGTTTAATGATTATATTTATGGTCAAGCTATTCAGATTGAAACTGATCATTAACCTCTAGTTACTATTCTAAAGAAGCCTATGCATTCCGGCTCCAGCGAGATTACAAAGAATGATGCTCAAATTGCAAAAGTACAATTTCAAAATAGTCTACACTAAAGGCAAATTGCTTTATCTGGCTGATACTTTATCCAGATCTCCCAGGCTTACAACAGAACAGCTTAACACAGAAACCTTTGACTTTGATGTGATGTCAGTGCGTAGTTTTTCCACCCCTAGACTTAAAGAGTTAAGAAATTGCACTTGGACTGATCCAGTTTTGCAGAAGCTCACTCATTATATTAATGTCAGATGGCCGTCAAAGCAATGTAGTGTATCACCTGAAGTGCAAATGTATTTTCCTTACAGAGGTGAATTGTTGATGGAAGATGGCATTATTTTCAAAGGTCCTAAAATTGTTGTTCCTGCTTCCTTACAACAAGAATATATCCAGATTTTGCATTGTGGTCACCCAGGAACCACATCCACTAAGAGAAGAGCAAGAGAATTAGTATTTTGGCCTTCATTACCAAAAGACATTGATAGAGTTCCTTCTCCTTGTTCAGTATGCAGTAGTACCAGATCACATTTGCAAAGAGAACCATTTCAGCTAAGTCCAGTTCGTGAAGTACCTTGGTCTAATGTAGCAACTGATATCTTTGAGTGGAATAATCAACACTACTTAGTTCTGGTATACTCTTATTCAAATTGGTTAGAGATTGATCTACTACCTAACCCAACCTCAACTGTTGTTATTACAAAGTTGAAATATCATTTATCAGTTCATGGTAGTCCACTCAAACTTTTTTCTGAAAATGGTACTCAATTTACTAGCCAGTTATTTCAGAAATTTGCAAAAGAATGGGACTTTGTATATGTCACTAATAGTCCTGAATATCCTCAGTCCAATGATCTAGCTGAAAGAGCAGTGCAGAGTGCAAAGCAATTATTTGAAAAGTCAAAGTGTGCCAATACCGATGTATTCTTGAATTTGCTTAATCTCAGAAACATACCTCATGATGATATTCTTGGGTCCCCTGCTCAAAGACTATTTTCTAGGCAAACTAGAACTACGCTACCTATTTTTTCAAGTTTGTTGCAGCCTAAATTTCAGAACACTAAAACCATCAAGGCTCAATTATTTAAGAAGTGTAATATCCAGAAATCTACTTATGCACGATTGAGCAGATTACTTCATCTGTTGAGGGAAGGTGAGTTGGTATGAATCCAGACAACAAAAGATTTGATTGAATAGGACAGATTACAGGCATCTATGCCGGGCCATGATCTTACTTGGTAAATTCCGAGGTTATGGAGTATAGGATGAATTGCAGACATCTTCCTGTACCAGAATCATCATCATTGCAATCACAACATTGTATCTGTGATGTGGAGTCTAAATCGAAGAGTGAGTCAGACACAAAATTCTGACTCCATTCAAGAAAGTGATTTGAACATTCCACAGGTTAATCACTTTACAGAAACTGTTCCAGTTGCTAAATCCAGTACTCAATTTTATGTCACACGATATGGACAAGTATCTAAACCAAGTGTGAAATACAGAGCAAAGTGGACTTGATTGCACTTACATGTATATTTAACATTGTATAATGCATGATTATGGTAACCTGTGATTTCTGCATGCCAAACAGTCTCATAACAATTGTCTGATCTATTTCTCAAAGAGGGAGGATGTAGATCATAGAATAAATTGTGTGCTATATCTTTAAGAAGAATGTGAGGCTGTACGTGCATGTATATATTCCACACTTACAATCCCCTAGTGCCATTTTGAAGGAACAGCCATGGAGTGAGCATGCAAGATCATAGCTATTAGTTTGTATATGAGTTACTTAAGTTAGAGTCAATATTCAACAGTAGTAATGTGTTTGTATGAAATAAAGTTGCTTGAACAGGACCCACAAAGACTCTCTATTCGTGTCCTAGACATGAAAGTGACAGATGGAATGCTCCTGTATGCATTTCCACACTTTCCACTTTTACCTAAGGTGCTACTGAAGATTCAGGATGAATTTCCAAAGATCATTATGGTGATCCCCTTTTGGCCCAGGCCATGTTGGTGCTCCTTTTAATGTAATTGGCCCAGGGCAATTACAACATGCTTCCAAACACTCTGGATCTGATTGCATAGTGTCAGGAGTGACTAGTACAACCCAATGTAGAGCAATTGCAAATGACAGCCTGGATGATTCTCTCTTGATACATTTTAGGCATTTGTTCCATGAAGATGTGCAGCTGGTATGGAAGTGGCCAAAAAACCTGCAACTAGAAAAGGAAAGAGGTTTGCCTAACCAATAACAGAGGGCCTGATATGTTGTCTACCTCTCCAGCTTTAATATATTTATGTGGGTTTCTCAACGATGAATTATCTTATGCACTGTCAAGGTGAATCTTTAAGCCATCTCATCTTATGTGTCCACGAATTCCCCTCTTTTGTCTCTTTTTGTGGTCAAGCAATTTAGGAAAAGAGTGTTGCACTTAAGACCCCCCCTAAAACCCTTCTTCCTTGTGATCTCAACTTTGTTCTTGAAAAAATTTACCTTATTTCCCTTTGAACCAGCCTTTCGTGATCTAAAATTCATCACTTGGAAAACTGATTTACTTATTGTCTGATATCTATAAGCAAGTATATGAGCTGCCATTTCTCATAGTGGGTCAACCTTATCTGATTTTACTCAAGGACAGGGTAGTTTTACACACTTATCCATCTTTCATGATAAAATTTGTTTCTGAATTGACCTTGAATCAAGCCATCAATTTCCAGTTTTCTTTTTAGAACCTAAAAATAAGGGAGAGAAGATTCTGCTTACCTTGGATATGCACAGGCAGTTCAAGTGCTATCTTGACAGAGCTAAGCCCATCAGCAATGCTGAACAACTGTTTATTTCCTGTTCTAGGAACAAGAAGGTTCAACTTGTCTCTAAGCAAATGATTGTTCATTGGTAATCCTCTGTTTTTTTTGTTTGTTTGTTTTTTGTTACTCCCACCATGTTAAATCTATTCCAGGCAAAGTTACGGTACATTCCACCAGAGCAGTATCCTGTGTGGTGGTATATTGGAAAGGAGTGGACTCTAGAAGCAGTTTAGGAGCAACATCTTGGTCCTGTGTTCATACCTTCATCTTATTTCCAGAGCAGGCTTTGTGAGGATCATTCTCCAGGGGCTCCTAAATCCCTATCCTTTCTCCTTGCAGATAGGGTACGCTTTGGCAGTCTACCCAAATGCCACTGAGACATTATGAATGATAAATATTGTCACTCTCCTTCTTTGGACACACTAGAAGAGTCTTCATGGGTTCTGTTCAAGCAGCTTTATTATATACAAACACATCATGATAGAAGTTTACTGACTTTAACTTAAGTAACTTATATATAAACTAGAGCCAAAAAACTAACTACTGCAATCATACATGCTTACTCTCTGGCTGCACTCTCAAAATGGCACTGGGATTAATTAGTTATATACAACCATACCTAATAATATAGGGGTGGAATATGTAGGGGTAGAGTTGGCAGAATCTAAATTTTATAGTACTAAAGACATTAGTATTGTCTTAGAAATTTTAGACATAATTTTGTCTTATAACTTTTTGGAATTTTAATGGTAAATTTTACCAACAAATTAATGGTGTAGCTATGGGGGCTGCTATGGCCCCTAGCTATGCTAATTTGTTTATGACCAGATGGGAAAAGGTATATGTTAAAGCTAATAGTCATTATAAAAATGTTGGGTTTTTTGGTCGTTTTATCGATGACCTTTTTTTAATTTGGTGGGGTGAGTTAACTGAATTATTACATTGTTTGGATGAAATTAATGTTGCATGTGAATATCTTAAATTCACTTGGAATTATAGTTATTTAAGTATTTATTTCTTGGATGTTGAGGTATATAAGAAAGGAGATAGGTTTTATACCAAAATATATAAAAAGAGTGTCCAAAGTAATACATATTTGGATTTTAATAGTATGTATCCAAGTTATGTTAAGTATAATATAGAAGCAGGACAGTTGAAAAGAGTCAGTGATCTCAGTGACTGTGATATGAAATATGATGAAGAAAGAGATATGTTATGTCAAAAGTTTGTAGTTAGGGGTTACCCGGAAGTATTTATATAAAGCAAAAAAGAAGAAATGGATAGCATTAGGAATATAAAAAAGTCTAGAGTCATACATACAAATATAGGGCAATTTCAGAATGAAAGTAAAGGAATTAAAATCAATACAAGCAAAGTCTATAGTTTGGCTATGGCAATACCTTATTCGGTTGATGGTGGACAAATTAAAAGTCTGCTAAGGGAAAACTGGAAAATTCTGATGAGCTTTCCAGAAATGAAAGATGTTATTGGTGAACAGCCTATTTTTGTAAATAAAAAGGTAAAAATCTTAAAAATGTGTTTCAAGATAAGGTTAAAGATATACAAGAAAAAAGAAAGAAGTTGATTAAATGTTTAAATTGTAGTTTTTTAAGCATATATACAAAGAAATTATTCTAATTAGTATGAATAAAATGTTAATATATACTCAGAATGAAAACATTTGTATGACGAAGTATGTAGTATATTTGTCTAAATGCTCAGAATGTACCTCATATTATGTAGGTATGACCACAAGAGAGTTATGCAATCGGATAAAGGAGCATTTATATGCTATTCAAAAAAAATGATATTAATAATGCTTGGGGTAAACATTTTATGGATGGTAAATGTAGGGGAGCCCTAAGTTTATTGTTATAGATAGAGTGTTTAATTTTGACATGAAACTATCAGCAGAAGATGAGTTAAAATGGAAAGAATACTGCTGGATAGTCAAATTGAATGCAAGTCACCCTCCTGGAATAAATGAGAAAGAAAATTTTAAGGTATATTTAAAAAAGAAAAAACTGAAATGTTAGAACATTTTTATAAGTGTGTTGTTCTTTAAGATAATTGTATAATTGTGCTCATTGATGAATGAGTTTTATATAAAAGGAAGTTATTCCTAATTGATTTTATTCAGTCTGAGGAAGTTGTGATGACGAAAGCGCTTACTGAATAAGCTGCTGCTGTGAATCTGGAATTAAAGCTGTTTGTATTTTATCTTTTTTTGTGGAATTTGTTGTGTGTTGGTTTCTCCTTTTTGCTGATAAGTCTATGAGCTGCCATTTCTCATAGTGGGTCAACCTTATCTGATTTTCTTCAAGGACAGGGTAGTTTTACACACTTATCCATCTTTCATGATACAATTTGTTTCTGAATTGACCCTGAATCAAACCATCAATTTTCCAGTTTTCTTTTCAGAACCTAAAAAATAAGGGAGAGAAGATTCTGCGTTCCTTGGATATGCACAGGCAGTTCAAGTGCTATCTTGACAGAGCCAAGCCCATCAACAACGCTGAACAATTGTTTATTTCCTGTTCTGGGGATAAGAAGATTCAACTTGTCTCTAAGCAAATGATTGTTCATTGGTAATTCTCTGTTTTTTTTTTTTTTTTTTTTTTGTTACTCCCACCATGTTAAATCTATTCCAGGCAAGGTTACGGTACATTCCACCAGAGCCTTATCCTGTGTGGTGGCATATTGGAAAGGAGTGGACTCTAGAAGCAGTTTAGGAGCAACATCCTGGTCCTGTGTTCATACCTCCATCTTATTTCCAGAGCAGGCTTTGTGGGGATCATTCTCCAGGGGCTCCTAAATCCTTATCCTTTCTCCTTGCAGATAGGTTAAGCTTTGGCAATCTATCCAAATGCCACTTAGACATTATGAATGATAAATATTGTCGCTCTCCTACTTTGGACACAATAGAAGAGTCTTCATGGGTTCTGTTCAAGCAGCTTTATTATATACAAACACATCATGATAGAAGTTTACTGACTTTAACTTAAATAACTTATATACAAACTAGAGCCAGTAAACTAACTACTGCAATCATACATGCTTACTCTCTGGCTGCACTCTCAAAATGGCACTGGGAATAACACTTGCCCGGTATTTATATGTGCATGCTCAAGCCTTGATATGCTTCTTAAAGACAAAGTACATACACTCTGATCTACATCCTCCCTCTTTGAGAAATTGACCATGCAATGTTATGAACCTATTTGGCATGCATATATTGCAAGTAGTTCTTTGTTTCCTCCCACATCCCAAAGACATGCTGTAGGTGGATTGGACACTCTAAATTGGCCCTAGGTGTGAGTGTGTGCATGTGTGTGCCTTCTGTGAAAGGTTGGGTGCTGGGCTGGCAACTCGACACCTTAAACTCCACTGCCAATCATGAGCGGACAGGTGATCTGCTATGGCGACCCCTAACCGGGAAAAAGCTGAAAGAAGAAGAAGATATTACAAGTAGTTCTTTGTCATGTGATTATAAAAGACTAGGTACATATATACAGTTCTGTCCATGTTGCTGTGTATTTCACGCTGGGCCTGGATATTCAACCATATCGTGTGACATAAAACTGGGAATTGGGTTTAGCAACTGGAATTGTATCTACAGAATGTTCAACCTTGGAAGTATTTGAAACATCCTCAGGAAAGGAAGTAGAGGTTGAAACACACTCTAGGATGGGAACAATGTCTGGTTCGCTCTGAGATCTAGAGTCTGTATTACAGGAACAATGCTGGCATGCTGATTCGGGTAAAGGAAGAAGATGCCTGCAATTTTTCCTGTACTCCACACCCTCAGATTCTACAAGGTATAATCTTGTCTTGGCACATATACCTGTAACTTGACAAATCCGGTTGAAACATACCTCTTAACCTGGAAACATCAAAAATCTGGACAAGGCCCATGAAAAATAGGTACAAATCTGTACGCTGATTAACGTAAAATGTGCATGCATAATTAAGTCACCCCACCCATTCCAATGGAATTGTGGGATACCAACTTTCAAATGCAAACTGAAGAACAGACAACTAAAATATGGCACCAGAGTCCTCCTGCACCCATACCAATGTCCCATTACTAGGCTATTTCACCCCATTTAACATAAACACTAATTTGTGCATAGTGCTTTACTTCTACAATGACTATTTTGATTTTATTTTTACATTTTATAACACAATGTACAAACACTAATAGATATTTGCTAAACAAAGCAACACTGTCTCAGAATGAAAATAGACTTGGGATTAAAACTTCTCTGCCCTTTAAACTCACATTCATTGAAACAGCATTGAAACCCACACCACATCCAAAGAAAATGCATCTGGTCAGTGGTGGATAAAAATTACCTTTGGGCAGTCTTCAAATCACAGGCCCCTGGCTTGCACACAAAGCAGTAAACATACATACGTTCTTTGATACACCTTCCTGACTTTATTAAATTATATTCCTTGTATAATACAGTTCATTTGTTAGACTTAAGTTAGAGCGCATTTTAAAATGTATTGTTTGAACATTTTTCCAGTAGGCAATGAAACAAAATGCATGAATCAATAATGACAAAACTGCCCAGTTCAGAACATTTCCATCATAAAAGTCTACTTCCACACACACACAATATATATATATATATATATATATATATATATATATATATATATATATATACGGCTTCTCACACTTATTTTCAATTTATTTTTTTTTTGGAGGGGGGGTGGACAAAAGGCAAAAACCCAAGGACACATTTTAAACATTGTTTGTATAATTTTTGAAAGTTGCTAGAATAAAATGTGTTACCACAATGTATTTCACTGCCAGGTCTTGTACCCAGGACCCTGTGCATTACAGTCAGAGCAACATACCACTATGCCAAATCATCTAGAAAGGCAGGAAGACTGAGACTTAAATGGCCATAATTTAGTGATTTCATTTCTCACTTCTCACCATAGCTCTCAACCACTTAGCACAAAAAACCTAGACAAAGACAATAATGGGGGAATACAAAATTCAGTTCTCACTTCTCATCATAGCTCTCAATGTCTTAGTACATAAACCTGAACAAATTTGAGCATCATTGTTTGTAATCTCACTGGAGCTGAATGCATAGGCTTCTTTAGAATAGTAACTAGTGGTTGGTGGTCAGGTTCAATCTGAATTGCTCAACCATATGTATAATCATGAAACTTGGAACATGCAAATACTATTGCCCAAAGTTCTTTCTCAGTTTGAGCATATTGCCTTTCATTTTGGGTAAGTGTTCTAGATGCAATGGCTACTGGTCTGCCCTCAAGAATAACTGTGCCAAGACCAAATTTTGAAGCAACACAGGAAAGAGTGACTGGTTTATTCACATCATAGTATCTTAATGTAGGTGGAGTGACAATTTTCTGCTTAAGGTCTTCAAATGCCTTCTGGTGCTAACCATGACCATGTAACATCTTTGCATGTCAGCTGTCTTAAAGGTGCTGTCAACTCACTGAAGACTGGTATAAACTTGCCTAAATAGTTGACAATGCCTAGGAAATGCTGTAGAGCTTGAATATTATCTGGTGCTGACATCTCAAGGACAGCTGCTTATTTGGTTGGGTCTGTTCTCAAGCCAGTACTGGTAAATAAATGGCCTACATATGTAACTTTGGGTAGTCTGAATTTGCTCTTCAGAGGATTGAGCTTCAAATTTACTTCATGTGCTCTGTCTAAAACTCTCTTTAGGTTTCTGTCATGCTCTGCTTCACCATTGCCTCCAAGCAATAAATCATCTACTATTATGGCACAAGGATAACCCCAAAAAAATTTGCTCCATTGCACGCTGGAAGACTTAATTTGCAGAATTTATTCCAAATGCTATCCTTAGGAATCTGTATCTGCCAAATGGGGTACCAAAAGTGGTTAGTAATGAGGATTTACGATCAAGCATCACGTGCCAACATGAATGTTTTGCATCCAAGACGGGAAAAAAAATGGCATTTGGAATTAGAGCTGCGACCTCTTCGACTGTATGCATTGGATGATTTGGTCTCTTCAATGCTTTGTTCAAATTTCTTGGGTCAATACATATTCTGATTTTGACTGAGCTTTTCTTGTGAGCTGCTACCATAGCCGGCACCCATTCAGTTGGTTCTGTAACTGGACAAATTACACCTTACTGTACCATTTTATCTTTCTGAGTCTTAATTTTATCTTGCATAGCTATTGGAACTCTTCTTGCTGGTCTGACTACTGGAGTGACCTCTGGGTCTAACTTCATGGAATACACAACTGGAAGTTTGCCCAACTTGTCATCAAAAATTTCAGCATATTCTGAGAAAATGGCTTCAGAAAAATTGGAACTAGGAGATGCACTTATGTGATGAACTTCTTTGGTAAAAGAAAGCAGATTCATTCTTAAACTGTCTTTGAGACCCAATAAAGACTGTACTGGTCTTTGCACTACATAGAATAACAAGCTGTAACAGGTCTTGGCAAAATAACATGAAAGCATCACTGAGACTTCGGTTTGAATTTCTTCACCTCCATAAGCAACAAGTTTCGCACTACTGGACACATTGAGTTGTTCATTAGTTCTCACTCTCTAGCAAATGTGTCGGCTGATAAAACATTACACTTTGAACCAGTGTCTGCTTTAAGTGCTGTGGATTTACCATCGATCAGGATTGTACAAAACACTTCGCTTTTTGCCACTAAATTCACTGCATCAACTCTCTCAGCAATTAATGATACACCATCCACATAGAAAGCAGAGTGCTGCAGCTCTACTTGATCAACTTGCTTTTTGGTGTGTCCTTTCTTTACAAATGTGCAAGGTTTACTTGATTTGCAAAAGTTTTGAAAATGATTCAGTTTTTTTACACATGTGACATTGCTGACCAAATGCTAAGCACTTCTCTTTTAGACTCATGATTGGTACCATAGTTGCGACAGTTAACAATAAAGCTGGACTTGGGTTTTGCCAGTTCACGCTTGTACTGCACAGAGGAACATGCTCCTTTAACTGAGCCAGTCTTAGAACTTGCTGGTTTCCCTGGTGAGCCAGCAGGGGTTGTGGCTGTCATGCTTTTAGGCCTACTTCTGTTTGCCTCATATTGCATGCTATCTACATTTGCTCTGGAGCCTGCTGAAAGCATGCTCTTATCACTCACAAGCATATTTGTGTGTTTTTTCTGTCACTTCACAGAGTTGGCAAATCTCAATGGCTATACTCAACATTAATTCACTGTCTCGAAGCAAAATCCTTCTCACAGCAGCACTATTAATACCACCCACAAGCCTGTCCTTTATTAACTCATCCTTTAAGTCACCAAACTGACACATTTTGACTTTGTTTCTCAGGTCAGTTGTACAAGCTGTGAAAGCTTCCCCTAGTTTCTGATCTCTCTTGTAAAACAAATGGTTCTCTAATGTAATATTTGTCTGGGGTTACACATTTCTCTGAACTTGCACTTCAAACACTCAGGGTCCTCCCTTGATTCAGCAATATGATGATTTTCACCTTCTTCCTCATATACTGTTGGTGCATACACAAATGAACTCTCCCTTTCTATGGTCTCTGACCCTGCTAGATTTAGCAAATGAATGCCCTGGTGCATGCATCTTTATCTAAATAAGCTGCTTGTATAAAAATATAGTACGCTTGCTGAAATATTCTCCAATTTTCTACAATATTGTGATCAAATACAAGAGATAAGTGCTAACACATACCAGTGAAGGGTTTTGCAAATAAGCACAAAGACATACATATACACATATGTCAGAAATTTATGCCAATGCTTGTAACTTTGCCCAATAGCACAATAAGCCTTTGTATAACTGAACTTTGCAAAATAAGTCTCTCGGGCACAATAATATTCTTGAAATTACTGTACTGCAAGAAATCACCTCTTGTCAGTATAAGAAACATATCAAATAACTGCACAATGCAAAAGAACTGGGCAAGAGGAGTTCAGAGTCAATAACATTTCGAAGTAATTGCACTTTGTGAATAAACTGTACACAGCACATTTAAATTTTCCCCAAATGGTGGTACCTTGCTAGGCAATTCTTTACAGTGCAGGAAACACTCTGTAATGACAGCATTTTGCAAATAGACACACCCAGCAAAAGAAACTTTTCAAAATGGCTATATTTTGACTGTACTTCACAAAATAGTTGCACTTTGCACTCATTTAAACTCTTTGGAATACATGCACAGTAATAAGCAGACACTGTAATCACTTTTACACACTTTGAGATACTTCAAATAACTCTAGTTATGCCCTTAATACAATAAGAAATCATAGTTATGTCAAAACACATCACTCTGCTAAAACACATGCAGTCGCCTTGCTTTATTTACACTTAATGTGCCCTTTTTGCTCTTATTATATTTGTTTTGCTTGTTTAATCTCTTTTTATGCCCATTGTACTTTTCTTGTGCTTGTTTTACTATAAACATGCCTGTTTTACCTTAAACATACTCATTTTACTTTTAAACAAACGTGTTTTGCTTTTCTGATAATTGTGTAGCACACCTGCAGGCATAGCTGAAGAGATATGGGTTCCTTCCTGCCTGACTCTGGTGAATATCCCTATTAGGCCCAACACACCAAGGTGGCAAGAATGACATATTTTATTCTAGGTGACACATCTAGTTTAAAAAGGCAATAGCACAACCATAAACAAATTATTTCAACAGCGCACCAGTTAGCAATAAGGCAAGGTGAGATACGCATGCAATGAAAACATACATTCACCCCTTCCCCAGAACTCAACAGAAAATAGGTCTTGATATTCAAACATGCACAAAGAAGGAAATATCAATGAGCAGTAAAGCTTTATAATGCAGCAATACAAACACGGGAAAAAATGCAATGTCATTAAGCAATAGAAGAGTTATAATACAACAATACAGATATGAGAAAATGCAATGTCATTGGGCAGCAAAATTCTTGAAGGCAGCAGTATTAACCCGAGCAAAATGCAATGTCATTGAACAATGAAGATTTATAATGCAACAATACAAATATGAGAAAATGCAATGTCATTTAGCAGTACTAACACAAACAAAATGCAGTGTCATTGAACAATGAAGATTTATACTGGAACAATACAAATATGAGAAAATGCAATGTCATTTAGCAGTACTAACACCCTCTACCTCCTCGATCAATTCTAAACAGACCACCTATGAAACAATCTATTATACCCTGTTCACTGGCCAGTGACTACTTACAGTCTTGCTGCCGGCATGACGGGGCCCAAGTTGGAGCTCATATGGATCCCAGTTATTTGTAATCCACAAAGCATTTAGGGAGGGAGAAGAAACCACAATCTTTATAAAAATATAAAAAATGATGGCCAGTGCCTCTCGCTACTCTGTTGAGAATATCCTAGGGACCAGGCACCGTGGTTCTTCTGATGAGAAAAGTAGAAAAATCACCTACCAGAACTCTGGTAATCATCTATGGCTTCTCTGTACTAGGCCCAAAGGAACTCCTTTTCTTACTGAATCATAGCATGCATGGAACTACTGGTTTCAGACTTACCTCCTGATTCTAAAAAATACAATAATTTCAGCAAGAGACAGACACAATCTGCTACTTCCCTTCCCAGTCTCAAAGCACTAGAAAAGAAAATCCAGTCATGCTGCAATGCCCTTTTTCCCTTCAGCTATGTGTTTCAGTCTTCCCTCTTTCAGCTGGTGTTCCAGACCCCTCTTTCACTTTCAAAATAGTCTTTTATATTCCTGAAAATGAGCTCCACGCTGTGGTGTAATGGAAAACTATGGTTTATTACTTCTACAATTAAATACAGTGGGAGCTACACTCTCCCCCCATTTGAAAATCTTGGGTCCCCCCAAGTCAAAGGTAGATTAGCAGAAAATATTTACAAACACTAATGCACCATCAACTAACAATATTTTTGCATTCGAAAGGTACATTCCACCAAGGGTAATCAGTCTTATGCTTTACTTGGGATGGGGTGTCATCACTGGAGTAGGAGGCATAGGGATTATGAGCACAGACCCTCCAATGAGCTGTGGTCACAGGTTCCTGTGTACTATGTCCCAAGCTGTTACAGGTAAGTCTCTGTGGGGGCCGAATCAGTCTCTGCAGTTTTGGTTCGGAAGAGACAGCTAATGAATCTTGCTTGGATGGTTTCTCACACACATCACATTCAATGTCCAGTTCTTCAGTAGGCATATTGCCTACCTCTAAGATCTCCTCTTGTATAACTTCACTTTCATAACAGTATGCCTGTCCTCAGCACTATTTTCTGAAGTTTGCATAGCAGGGCCTCCATCAGTTTCAGGTTCTGCAAAAGGCACAGAAACATTACTTAGTCTATTGTTAGGTCTGGGCTGCTCAAAATGACAAGGAACGAATTCCGGTGCATTTACATTGAGATTACAGCCCACAGGGTCTTGAACATCCTTATAAAAAGCCCACTGAAACCCCAGTAATCATCACTGTCCTCTCCTTCAGCAGGTGGAAGCATAGACTCTTGAATATTGGAGAGGATAGTTCCTCTTCGCCTTAGCCTTCTGGATCGCCTTGAGTTAGGTTTCTGCTGAGCCATTCTGGGTTCCGGATTCATGAGTCTCACTGATTTTGCCAAAGGCATTAAGTTGTTTTGGTACCAGGTTTTAATGGGTCCTTCTTTCCCCTCAGGGCAAACTTGGTAGACAGGAATATTAGGTAGCTGAGAACAAATTATGTAAAACTCAGATCCCCAGCAGTCAGCTAGTTTATGCTTTCCTTGTAGTCCCAAATTTCTCAAAAAAACTCTGTCCCCTGGCTGCAAGTCATGCATCTTTACTTTTTTGTCATAGTGAGCCTTGTTTCGCTGATATCTTTGTCATGTTGATTTTTCAGCAAGCTCATAAGCCTGTCTGAGGTTCTTCTTGAGTCTCTCCACATAACTGCCATGAGACCCCACTGGTGTATCATCAGCTGTGACTCCAAAGGTGACTTCAACAGGAAGACGAGCTTCTCTTCCAAACATTAGGAAGTAAGGCGAGAATCTTGTAGCATCATTCTTAGTACTGTTGTAAGCATGCATCACTGTGGCTACATGTCTACTCCATTGACTCTTCTTCTCAGCAGATAGTGTCCTCAACATGTCTAGTAAAGTTCTGTAGAAACACTCAGGCTGAGGATCCCCTTGAGGATGATAAGGAGTGGTGCAGCTTTTTTGGACTCCCAAAAGAGTGAGTAATTCATGGACAAGCTTGCTGTCAAAATCACGTCCTTGATCAGAGTGTATCCTTTTTGGCAGGCCATAGTGTACAAAGAACTTCTCAACTAGTGGTTTTGCCACTGTAATAGCTTTCTGATTGCGAGTGGGAAATGCTTGAGTGTACCTGGTATAGTGGTCTGTCACCACCAGCACATTACTGATCCCACCTTCATCCGGTTTAATGCACAGAAAATCTATACAGACCAGTTCCATGGGTCAAATACTTTCCATTTGACCCAATGAGGCAGCTGTGGTCAGTAGAGTCTTTCTCTGAATGCAACAAAGACATGTACGACAATAATCCTCAACATCTTGCTTCATGCATGGCCAGTAGAACCTGTCTCATACCAGAACCATAGTTCTGTCATTACCAAGATGACCATGTTCATCATGCAATGACCAGAGTACTATTTCTCTATACGTTTGAGGAAGCAACAATTGTGATTTTGCACTGCTGAGTGCACTAGGAGATCTCCTATACACTAGTCCATTCTGTATCTGGAGTCTGTCACATTCTTTAGCCAAAAGTCTTGCCAGAGGATGAATATCCATGCGAAGCATATTAACTTGTTTCTTCTCTAAAGCAGCTACCACCAGCTGACCTAAGGGGTCTTCTCTTTGATCTCTCCTGAGGTCACTGTTACTCAAAGCTGGTAGCGATGAAGCCTGTAAAGTGATCAGATTACAGTAAGTTTAGGGTATGCTTGCTGCAGACAGACCCAACTTCTGGCCCCAACATTCATTGTGTTGATAGCAGTTTGCAATCTGACACATAGCTCTCACCCCTGGCACTGGAATTTCCACCCATTCATCGTCTGGGTGTAAATTTCCCTGAGGTCTTCTGGACAGACCATCAACATCTTCATTTTCGTGTCCTGGGCGGTATTTCAAACTGAAATTATAGTTGCATAGAGCTGCCATCCATCTGTGGCCAGTAGCATCTAGCTTTGCAGTGGTCTGGATGTATGTCAGAGGATTGCTGTCAGTGTGCACTTCAAGTTCAGCCCCATAGAGATAGTCATGCAGGTTGTCCACTACCACCCACTTTAAGGCAAGGAATTCCAACTTGTGTGCAGGGTAGTTTTTTTCTGTGGGGGATAAACTCTGACTGATAAAAGCCACAGGTCTCAGCTTCTTGTCATACTCCTGGTAAAGGACTCCTCCTAAGCCATCCCTGCTAGCATCCACATGTAAAATATATGGCTTTGTTGAGTCAGCGTATGCCAGCACAGGGGCATGGTTGAAGTAATACTTAAGCTGTTCAAATGACTCTTCACACTCAGGAGCCCAACGACTCTCGATGAGTTCTTTAGAACCTCTCTGTCCCTTAGGCTTTTTTCACAAGGATATCTTCATCTGTTTCATCTGCTTTCTCATAATTTCGGTGCATATGGTTGAGGGGTCTTGCTATCTTTGAAAATCCTTCCACAAACCTTCTATAGTAACTGCATAACCCCAGGAAAGATCGCTGCTCTGTGATGGTTTTGGGTCTAGGCCAAGATGTCACTGCTTCAAATTTGCTGTGATCTGTGGATATTCCATTTGCAGACACTACATGTCCCACATACATCACTGAAGGTTGGAGAACTTGCATTTGTCCAATGACAATTCAGGCCTTCCTTCTCAATCCTATCCAATACCTTCATCAGTCTTTCTTTGTGCTCCTTTAGGGTCCTCACAAAAACAATGATGTCATCCAGGTAGACTAAGACTTCCAGGAGATGCATGTCTCCAACTGTTCTTTCCATGATTCTCTGAAAATTTGCCGGTGCATTTGATAAATCTTGAGGTAGACGATCAAACTCAAAAAATCCCAAAGGGGTGATGAAGGCAGTCTTCTCTTTATCTTCTGGGTGCATAGGGATTTGATAGTATCCACTTCTTAAGTCTAGCAAACTGAACCACTTACTGCCCACCAGGCAGTTTAGAGCATTTTCAATATGGGGAGTTGTGTACTGGTCTGGAATGGTTCACTGATTCAGAGTACAATAGTCAACTCACATGTGAATTGACCCATTATTTTTCCTGGCAACGACAATGGGAGAGGCATATGGACTTCTTGACCCTCAAATTATACCTGTGGCTTTTAGTTCTTCCAAATGTTTTCGTAAGTCCTCCAGGTCTCCTGGGGCTACTCTTCTGAAATGTTCTCTGAAAGGCCGGCCCTCTTTTAATCTTATTCGGTGTGCTGCACTTTTTGCATAGCCCACATCTAGTTCACTAATAGAAAAACAATTTTTCTTTTTCATTAGTAGCTCTTTAACTCTGGTTAGCCAGTCAGGGGGCAAGAGACCACCAATTATATCAATATCTTTCAGCTTCAACTCATTGGCCCTGCTCTCATGCCTTGTCAAACAGAAGCAGGTAAGGGAGTGGCAGCATAAACATTTCCCAAACACACTTGTGAATGCAGGACAATGGGAGTACTTCCTTTATTCTTCAGCCCCACAGGCAAAGTATCATAAGGATGCTTTAACTTGTCCGCAGGCCAAACTTCTGGGACTAGTTCCAGCCCTGGTGGCAAGTCACTTTCTGGATCTGTTTCCATCATGAGATGAGAGGAAACTGTTTGCCCACACATCCTCACTTTGGCTGTCAAGCAGGTGACCTGACCTGGATGAATTATATGCTCTTTCCCAGACAGGGTCCACACATGACCAATTTCATCTTTCTTACTACCCTTCTCCCTTTGAAGGGCACAGAAAACTGGTCTTAGGAGAGGATGTAGTGCTGGGTGTTCCTGGGAAAACTGAGGCATTAGCATTCTTCTGATGAGGTCAGTATTTGTCCCCACAAAAATAGATGCTGAATCCTTTCCTTTTGGCCTGGGGCACACAACAGTGAGTGTTTCAAAAACTTCTGTTGACCCAACAACTGCAGTGGAAAATTCTAACTTGAGTGAGACATAACCATCATAAGGGAACTCTGTGTCACTTAGCCCCCAGATCTTCAAATCTTCTAACTTTCCAAGTGGCAAATGCTTTAAGTATTTTTGGTAGAAGTCTCTGTACAGAATGGTAATTTGTGCACTCTCTGTACAGAATGGTGATTTGTGCACCAGTATCTAAATGTGCTTTACTATACACTATTTTTATTTTTACTGACACAACAGGGGACGGTCCCAGTAGGCCATCGGGTAGTTTCTGTCTCTGGTGTTGTTCAGCTGTACGGCAGTCAGCATGAGGTTGAAGTACCACCGGTTGACCTCACCATTTGTACAGATACGACTCTTGCTTATTAATGCTTTGTGGTCTCAGATGCAGAGATTTTGGCGGAGATGGCTTTCCAATTCAGTTGTTCACCTCAGATGAGCTAGAAGTGTACATAGCGGGTAGTTTCTCTCCCCTATTACAAAGGTTAGTGTGGAAAGGAGATTCAGGATGCTGTCTTTTGATGTTAAATTTTATGGAGCTCTTTGTAACTGGGCACTCAGCTGGCTCCTTCACTGAGTCCCTTTGAAGTTTCCCTGCATTACACTAGCCAATGATAGTTTGTTCACTTTTTTCAAGTTCTCTGCATTTGGATACTGTCACTTTATATGCCCTGTATTCCCACAGCGAAAACAAAATCCAGTAGGAACTCTGAGTACTGGCTGATTCAGTACTTCCCTGAGTCCTTTCATGGAGTTCTAGCTGATGTATTCCTCCCTTCAGCTAACGTTACCACAGCTTTCTGCAATTCTGCAACTGTCTTGGTGACTTGAGCTATGTGGTCAGTCAGGGAAGACACCTGCATCTGCAACTGTGACACCTCTACATTTGCAGACACTCTGGGCCACGACTCCTGTTTGAGTAGTGAGCACAGCTATAGGCTCCTGCTGGTGTTCACTCACTGTTTTAGTTCCTGTTGAACACTGAGATTTGACTTCCAACAGGGCTTCCTCTTCCCTCACCTCTTTAACCAACTGAGAATAAGTTAGAGTCTTTTTCCTATTTCTCATCCTCATTTTCCAAGAACAAAACTGCAGCTACGAACCGAAACAAAATCTCAAAAACACCTCCGAAGGCTGAAGAAACGTCAGACTGGCACAAAATTATAGTTCAATAACTTTAATTGCATAAATGCCCAGAAAAATACTAAATCAAGTGCTTTCACCTGGCTAATACCAGGCTTTATCATTTTCCACACAATGGGGTCCATAGCTTGAGCTCCCGGTAAAATTTGTCTGATCCGTACTTGGTCAGCTACTTTCAGATCCAACCCCTCCTTTAGGATGATCTGGTGGAGCATTTTATCTAATCGCTTAATGTAATCAGATAGTTTCTCACCAACTTCTTGGTATGTATGTTCAAACTGATACAGTAGGTCAGCAGCCCTCTCGGTCCTTCCAAACACATCCTGCAGTACTCCTAAATAGTCCTTGGCTGTGCAATCTTGCTTACACATCCTTAGGTTGCGTATGGTATCTGCAGCTAATCCCTTTAGACTTTCAGCTATCCGCTGCTTCTTCTGAGATTCAGGGATATCCCACTCCTGTAGGACTTGTGAAGCACGATCCATCCAGGATTTAAAATCTTCCTCTCCCTGAGGTGTGGGTTGTTTGCCAGGAAAGAAATGCAATTTGCGGTAGCCAAACCCAGTGAATGGCTGTGCAGGCTTTAAGCATTTTTCTACAACACTTCCCAAAGCATTCAAAACTTCAGGCCCTATAGTATTTATTGGCAGTGAAGCTGCAACTTCTGGTGTAAGGTTCTGACCTACTTGGATAGTTTCCACGGGTATTGTCTCTGTTGTTGAGGTAGTGCACTTCTCAGGGATTACCACATGGACTGCACTCTCACCTGAAATGTGTACACTCGAAGGTATGTGCTCATACACTAAAGGACTTTTCCATTCTAATAAGGCCAATGTGCTCTGCTTGGTAGGGTCCACAATGCTGTCCAACAAAAATCCACGCCACACAACTGGCAAGGATCCTGTGACTTGATGTATTTGCAAATCAGTCCATGTGACCCCTGGCAACACCAGAACTAAGCAATGCTCTGACTGAGCACTGTGCTGTTTGCATCACTTAATGGCTACTTCTGGGTTCATGCTTCTGCTGGCTTTGCTTTCCACAAGTACAGGGGAATAGGGTGGAGTCCAAGGCAGTACAGGCAATCCCAGATGAGCCCCCAAATGTAGCGCACCCACAAGTGTAGCAGAAGAGATATGGGTTTCTTCTTGCCTAACTCTGGTGACACCCCTATTAGGCCCAACACACCAAGGTGGCAAGAATGACAGATTTTATTCTAGGTGACACATCTAGTTTAAAAAGGCAATAGCACAACCATAAACAAATTATTTCAACAGTGCACCAGTTAGCAATATGACAGGGTGAGATATGCATGCAATGAAAGCATACATTCACCCCCTTCCCCAGAACTCAACAGAAAAAAAAAGGTCTTGACATTCAAACATGCACAAAAAAGGCAATATCAATGAGCATTAAAGCTTTATAATGCAGCATTATAAATGCGGGAAAACATGCAATGTCATTAAGCAATAGAAGAGTTATAATACAACAATACAGATATGATAAAATGCAATGTCATTGAGCAGCAAAATTAGTGAACGCAGCAGTACTAACATGACAAAATGCAATGTCACTGAACAATGAAGATTTATACTGCAACAACACCAATATGAGAAAATGCAATATCATTTAGCAGTACTAACACCCTCTACCTCCTTGATCAATTCTAAACAGACCACCTATGAAACACTCTATTATACCATGTTCACTGGCCAGTGACTACTTACAGTCTTGCTGCCGGCATGATGGGGCCCAAGTTGGGGATCATATGGATCCCAGTTATTTGTAATCCACAATGCATTGGGGGGGAGAGGAAACCACAATCTTATAAAAATATAAAAAACGATGACCAAAGCCTCTCACTACTTCGTCGAGAATATCCTAGTGAGCAGGCACCGTGGATCCTCTGATGAGAAAAGTAGAAAAATCACCTACCAAAATTCTGGTAATCATCTATGGCTTCTCTTACTAGGCCCAAAGGAACTCTTTTTCTTGCTGAATCATAGCAGGCGTGGAACTACTAGTTTCAGACTTCCCTCCTGATTCCACAAAATACCATCATACAGGATTTCAGCAAGAGACAGACATGATCTGCTACTTCCCTTCCCTGTCCCACAGCACTAGAAAAGAAAATCCAGTCATGCTGCAAGGCCCCTTTTCCCTTCAGCTACATGTTTCAGTCTTCCCTCCTTCAACTAGAATTCCAGACCCCTCTTTCACTTTCGAAATAGTCTTTTATATTCCTGAAAAGGAGCTCTACCTTATGGTATATTGGAAAACTATAGTCTATTACTTCTACAATGAAATACAGTGGGAGCTGCAATTGTTTTATCAGATATTTAATTTTAAACATTTCCCTTAGTTAGTAAACCTTTTGTGCCTTCCTCTTGTTTAATAGTGTGGTTTGTGCCCTTGTAATGCACCATTTCATCTTTTTTACAAAATAAGTAGATTGTGTGAATTCTCATTACCTTTGATTCTTTTCTGGCTGTGTTTTGTGCTCATTTTAGTTTACCTTCTTTGTCATCTCTGCACCTTATGGCTCTGAATGCTATTCTCTGCAATCCTGGTTTTCACACTATATCGCTCTCCTACTTTGGACACAATAGAAGAGTTTTTGTGGGTTCTGTTCATGCGGCTTGATTATATACAAACATATCACGATAGAAGTTTGACTTTAACTTAAGTAACTTATATACAAGCTAACTACTGCAATCATGCATGCTTACTGTCTGGCTGCACTTTCAAAATGGCACTGGGAATAGCACGTGCCCGGTATTTATATGTTATGCTCAGTCCTTGATATGCTTCTTAAAGACATAGCACATACACTCTGAAATACAAGTATAGTACAGTCATTTAAGTCCTACTTAGCTGTAATAGTAGATATTTGAATTTTACACCACCTCAGTGGCAGCACCCACCCGCCATCCCCCTTATTTTATATATACTGTAGTTTAATGGTATCCAACTTTGTTGTGTTGTTGTTTGGCTTTGGTTATTTGTTTTCATGCTTTTGGTTGCTTCTGGTCCTTCTTGGTTCTTTCTACCTAGCAGTAAAAGCCAGAATAACTGACTTCCTGTGACAGATTTAGGCTTTCCTTAATGGGAAGTGGTTAACCGTTCCCGTATCACAGGGAGTCAGAGGAGGGAATGCTGAGCTCTGGAAAGTTGTCAGTGTGGTTTTGCACACGCACAGAATCCATATGTTACCGAGGCAGTGTGAAATTTGAACATCTATTGTTACAGGTAAATAGAACTTGCACAACTGTACTTTTTAGTTGGTGCCTAGCCAATAAACATAACCCTATATCACTGGTGCTCAAATATTTGTTGAATTACTACTCTTTGGCTTTTCTAACTCCTCTATCAATGTAGTTCTTGTGGCCATTTCAGCATGTACGCCCATGGATCCTCCACTTTCTTCAATGTTTTTGGTAAAACAGGTTATGAAAGGAGTGTTACACCTGAGAACACCATATGAACAGGTTGCTCCTTCTTGCAAACTTAATTTTGTGCTGGAAAAGTCTCTATTTGAACCTGCACATCAAGCAAATTTAAGGTGTATTTCTTTTCATTGTTCTGACATCTGCAAGAAGTGAGTCTGAGTTGCAAGGTCTCATGATAGGTGAACCCTTTCTGGTCTTCCATGGTGATAGTGTTTCATTACGAACAAGTCCCTAATTCATGTATAAGCTGGTTTCAGAGGTTTTAGTAATCAACCCATATAACCTAAAGGCTACTGCAGAAGTGGGAATGATGAACATAGTACACTTATACAAGTTACAATTTCCCACTACAGTAGATATTCAAATTCTTCATTGCTGTAATAGCTACACTCACCCTCCACCTCCCTATTATTGTATATAGTTGTTGCTGGAAAACAGTTTGGTTGTTATTTCTTGTTTTTATAGTTCAAGGTGAGTATACTACTTCTTAACTTTTGGGATAGAAAGTCCTGAAGATTTTCCACTCCAGCTACTGAATTTACCTACTCAGGGCAACCCAGTCAGCAGTAAGAGTGGGAGGAAGCCAGAGCTTTGGAAAGCTGGCCAATTGTTCTGTCTTGGGCAAGACACAACCTATATAGCCTAAAGACTATTGCAGCTGCGAGGAACTTGAACATCTACTGAACTGGGTAAGTGCAGCTTACACAGTTGTACTACCCTGTGTTATGAATCTGGTCAACTTTAAGAGAATAACTCAAGCCATGAACAGTGGACATGCTGTCATCTGAGACAGGTCCTCAACCTGTTTGAGGCTTTTGACACCATACCACATTAACAATAGTAACCAAGCTGAATGAGCTTCAAATTGACCCATACATAGTTGGTGGAGGGAAAATTGGTAGAGGGATAGAACCCATGCAGTGAGAGGAGCAGGTGTGACCTTAGCAAGCATGAGGGTGACCAGTGGTTCTGCTCACGGCTCTAAACTGGGAGTTCTTCTGTTCAGCATATAGTCCACAGGTCTCCAAATTACAGATGGGGGTCTCTGGCTAAGCAAGTTTGTAGATGACTACATACTTGATGTCACCCTCAAGTTCCCTTGTGATAATGTAGAAGCTCCAAGTGGAACTCACATATGTTAACAACTAGTACTCAAAAATGTTTTAAAACTAAAATGCTAAAAACTGCAATATCGTCTTATTTAATAAATACTCTCTTCATCCATGTTATGGTATAAATGACACCCAACTTCAAAATAAATGTGTGGTGAGAGATCTTGCACCATGAGTAGATAATTCCTTTGTCATTGGTAATTACGTTGCAACAGTGGATAGGAAATCATTTTGCTTGGTGCAGCTGTTTACAAAATGTATTTCATCTAGATCCAAGGAAGGTCTTACCTCTCTATATTCTGGATTGATCAGACCTATTATCAAATACAGTGTCCCCTTTTGGCTGTATCTTACTAGACATATCAAGCAATTGGAAAGACACCAGAGGTCCCTAACTAAAAGGATAATAGGCTTAAAAGACAAGAGCTATAGGAGAGACTGGAAACACTGTTCCTTTACTTAATCCTTAGGGACAATCTGTGCCTAGTCTTTTGGGACCATTAGGGATCCAGTATTCCAATATCTCATATCTACACAAATCAAATAGTGCCACTAATACTAGAAGCAGGGGGTCTGAACTTCTCCCAGCAAATTAACAAAAACATGGTGGATAAATAGAACTGTCACACATTGCTTACCCCTTCTCTGGAACAAATTTCCACTCCATATTAAGCAATGTGACACACTTTCTTCCTTCATACAGGATTTAAACAACTGGATGGGTATCCAGAGGTATACTCATTATTGTATCACTGGCCTGATGCTTCTTGAAAAAGGAGGTATGGTCTAAGAATTGGTGCTTGCAAGGTGTTAATGGCCACTGGGCCCAGTTGCTTTGTATTTTCTAAGATTTCATAAAGAGCTAATGTTATGGGAAGTACATGACTTTCATTTTTCTTCTCACATTCCTGAATTCTGGTAATGTACTGATTATTTTAACATCTAGCGCACATGCTATCAAGAACAGAAACCTTGAAATGCTAGCAAGGAACTTCCCTAATAATTTTTTGTTTGTCTCCTTAACAAACAAATGACTGAAATTCTGGCAGTATTTATTATTATTTAATGGGAACTCTGATGTACAAGTTATAATAAAATGTGCATTTTGGGGCATTCTTTATGACAATACAGATCAAAACATTGTTTTAGACATTAGACGGACAGCATTTAAATTGGTTTTTAGAGATCTAATAATTCTGCTTTATATAAAGTTTCAAAACAGTGTGCCTTAATTCAGGAATCTAAAAGGAAACATTTTGATCAAAAAATCCTTTCCATGTTGTCTACAGCTCTAGAACAACGATAATTAAGGAAGCACATTAAGTATCTGCTGAACTTTAAGTAGAATTTTGGCCTTCTTCTTGAATTACTGATTAATAGCATAAAGGGAGATTGTAGTGAGATTGCTAAGTAAAGAAGAGATTATTCTTCTGTAGCCTGATCAGGATTTCATCTTTGAAAACATGATGCTTATGAAATATATACAATACCACTACCTGTTCCTGATGTTAGGTAGTTTACGTCTTTAACATTTACCAATTTTAAGTTAATTTAGCAAATCTAGTGGTTAAGTAAATGGCTTTTTAATGAACACACAACTCAATAAAAAATATTTTAAAAAAGGACTCCTTTTCTGGTCGAATTTATAATCTTAACTCAAATGAGAAAATTTGATTGTTTTATTTACCGTAGATCTGCCAAGGTCCCATCTGAGGTTCTAGTATGTGTACTAAGAATATTAGCACCAATACAAAAATACTCTTCATTCCCTCTGTTACATTTGAGGGTACACCAATAACCATGGTAGCCTGTTAATGTATTTAAATGCATCCATGATCATATATGTAAGAAACTTCATGTAGAGAAAATAGTTCAAATCCAGATAGACTTCAGCCAGAAAGTGATAATAAATAAAATACAGATAAAATAATATAGTTCACTCATAAAAAAATGTGTATAAGAGGACCTTTTAACACAAAAGAAATTATCAACACCATTGCTAAACAAACAAATGAGTTGTAGCACTAGTAACCAGACTAAAGAGAAATCATAGAGAAGGTTATTTTCCAGAACTCTGGAGATAAGCCAGTATTATACAATCACATGAAGGCAAAGAAAAAATGAAGACTGATAACTATACACCTGTAAGTATACTCAGTCCACTTTCTAAAATACTAGGATATGTTGTACATGTACATCTCATGGACTACATAATGGAACATAACATTTTTTTTTTTACAAATACAACACAGATTCAAGTCAGGCTGCAGTACGCAAACAGCCCTATTAAAAGTTGTTGCTCATGTAGTAATCTGTAAAGACAAAGGACTAACCTCTGCTACAGATTTCCTAGACCTTTTGAAGCCTTTGATATAGTGAACCACCACTCTCTATTAACAAAACTACAGAAAATGTGATGCCCAATATTAGATCACTTTTGAAACAGCTTAAAGCCATTAGGGTTATATCCTGCCAAGTCAATGACCATGTGGCCAATTTTTCAAAGCTTAAGGTCACCTTCCACATGCCATAACTGCCAGGAGCTGGGCCAGATCTCCATATATGAGGTAGCTAGAGTACCAAAAGCCTCAGAGCTTTCTTTATGCTGAAGTGCACTCCTTCTGTGGGCTTCATGGAGCTAACATTTGGCGAGCAAACCTTCAAGGGTAGGCAGGTAAGGCCCCTGCTCATAGGTGCCAGAACCATAGAGCCAGTAGGAGGGGGAGCCCCCCACTTTTACAGCTGCTAGACCTGTCAGGAAAAATGAATGAAGTGGAGTTTTCATGCTAACGTGGATTCGCAAGCAGAAGTTTAACTAAACTAGCTGTTCTTCTTCTCTCATTGCTCTGTGTTACAGGAGTTATGCTGCCACTGGTCCATTGGTGCTGCCAGAGCTAGAGTCATGCCGGTAAGGAGAGTTTTGTTCTTTTATTTGCATGAGTTATGCTGCTCCTGTGTGAGGATGTGTGTGTGTGTGTGTGTGTGTGTGTGTGTGTGTGTGTGTGTGTGTGTGTGTGTGTGTGTGTGTGTGTGTGTGTGTGTGTGTGTGTGTGTGTGTGTGTGTGTGTGTGTGTGTGTGTGTGTGTGTGTGTGTGTGTGTGTGTGTGTGTGTGTGTGTGTGTGTGTATGTGTGTGTGTGTGTGTGTGTAAAATGCTCCGGTTAGGTATACCTGTTGGTTAGTTTTACTCAGGCTCAAACAAGAGCCTGAATTCTTTACCCATACCATCACTTGTGATTCAGGGAGTTGAATCCATAGCTTTCAACTGTCCAGATTTTTACAGAATATTTGGCTCATACTTTTGGTCTGTTCCTCTTAAAAATTGTGGTTTTCTGGCAAATCAGTGAGAACTGAATTCACTAAATAATGATAGCCCTTTAAGTTTCAGTCTTCCTATCTTTCAGGAAACACATGGTAACACAAACCAGTTTATTTTAGCAACTTTCTAAGATTATACAAGCAATATTTAAAATATGTCTCTGTTTTTGGGCCTTTGCCTCCCCCCCCCAAATAAATTTTGGCTTTTTCCAGATTTCTTGTGTTGCGAAGCTGAGAGATTTAGTTGAGTGTCAAGTGTAATTTACAAGGAGAAAAGAGCTTCAGGGGAAGAGAAGTTTAGTGCTACTTATACTAAGTTGTTTGCATTGTTAGTAGCACAATAGGTAGTATACTTGCGTTTGATGCACAAGGCTGTGGGTTCTACTGCCACACTATGCAGATGGATTGCTGATACTGTCCTGTGCTGTACTTTAAAGGGAGTGGATGCTGCAGTCCTATCAATGTTCTTCTTTGGAAGAGTTACCTAGTAACTATAGTTTGCTGTCCATTTTCCACTGCAAAATTACTAACATCATTTTTTTAATGTAGCATAAGCAATTTATTCTTAAGGACACCAGGCACTTTATTTGTAGATGAAACAATAAAATCTTATTTTATTTATCATTTGCTAACCAGGAAAGTCCAACTTGGAACAAAGCCGATTTTCAGCAGAGGCCCAGGGAGAAATGCTCCAGATGCATGTCTTTGTAACATGAAAGGAAAGCAGAGCAAACCCACATGAACATAGGTAAGACATGCAGATTCCACACAGAAGGCACCCAAGCTGAGAATCGAACCAGAGAACCTCTTGCTGGGAGGTGACAACAGTTCCACTGCACCACTGTGCCATCAGGTATTTGCTAGCAGCACCCTCTCTGTTAGTTACAGATCCCTTCAATGTGGAATTATGACTTACTTCTGCAGAAATTTTACATATTGACTGATATTGGTGGTTTGTAATGACAAAAGTTTGAGTGGCCTTTTATGGTAGAAATTTTCTGAAATGGGTGTTTTTTTTCATTATTGGTTCATACATTTTGTTTCATTGCTTACTAGAAGACTGTTCCAAACTACAAATTTAAAACACATTCTAACAAGTGGTGCTGTATTATACAAGGAATATAATTTAATACAATCAGGTTAATACAATCAGGAAGGTGAATCAAAGAACGTAAATATTTATGCTTGCTCACAGGATGCAGGAGATCAAAATAGGGGAAGAGACCAGTCACCAATGAAGTCCCCCAGGGTTCGATGCCGAGACTTTTTCTGTTTGGCATATACATCTCAAAAGTAAAAGGAAATACCAAAGGGCTTTGGTCGACTAAGTTTGAGATGACTGCAAACTAGAAGCAGTTATTGAATCCCCAGATGAGTTAACCATTATGCAGGAAGGTTTGTCCCAAAGAATAACTGGTACCAGAATCATGAATTGAAACTAAACTCCAAGAAATACATTATCATATCCTTTCAGAAGTCATCTAATCCAGGGAACTGCCAAATTGACAATGCCCCCTGAGAACTGATCCAGTTGTTTGGCATTTGGGAACTTGTGTGTACAGTGACCTTTTTGACCAACGTGTGCCCAGAGTTATAAGAAAGTCTTTCTATATTGCACAGCTTATAAACAAATTGATTGTGACTAGATCTAGAGATGTTATTGTCCCCCTTTACAAATCCCTCATTAGGTCAATCATTTTGTATAATGCCCACTTTGGCATGTATCTGTCCAGACCCATGCAACCATTAGAATACCCACAGAGATACCTTGCTCAAGGGATACAAGTCCTAAACAATAGGTCTTGCATGGACCACCTCAAAGATTTATCACTATACTCAGTATCCTACAGAGTGCTTACAGGTAACTTGTCTGGCATACAAGGCATCCTCTGACCTAATACAGATGGACCTACCGAACATTAGCAAGTCAAATGGCATCAGAAATACTAATACTCAGTCCAGGGATCTAAACTGAATGTTGTGGAGAGATGGATATATATCAGCGAGGCTACCACTGTTCCAGAACAGACTATCCATTCAAGTAAAACAAAGCTTATCTCTGTCCATATTCAAATGCATCTTGGATCTAAGGAAGGGTAATAGAAAATATACTCCGGGATTGCCCCTCATCCACTAATGGATAGAGGCAGTTCTTAAATGCTGCATTCCTTACATGGGTCCCTTCAAATTATCTATAGTATGATCACATTTATTCTCACTAGGGCTAATATACAATTATCAGCCATGGGATAGGTAAAACCAATCAGGAAATGTTAATTCAAGCACAAAAAGGGAAATTGGCTAAGCTTAAAATATTCTCTAAGTGAACCTATGTTGTGGTAATAAATAATTTTAAAAACAAATTGCCTTTTTTAGATCACTAAGTGCCCCTCTCACACTCTGCCCTTCCAGTATTCATCTCTTCCGGCGCCTCTGCCCCTGCTAGGGAAAAGCTACCACTATTTTGTTTTTTGAGGAAAACAGGTGATCTGATATTGTTAATCCTTGTTCATTCCTTACATATGGGTATTGGTTCCAACCTCGGAACCGAGCTGGCCATCTTCCAAGCTCGTGCCAGCTACAAACTCTTGAGCTAAAACTCTTACCCACAATTTCCCTCTCCCTGTTACCTCAGATTTCGTTTGCCGCATCGCCATTCGGTTGTGTCAAGCTACTTCTCTTGAGCTAAGT
The DNA here is from genome assembly GCF_019279795.1 of Protopterus annectens. Lineage (NCBI taxonomy): Eukaryota > Metazoa > Chordata > Ceratodontiformes > Protopteridae > Protopterus > Protopterus annectens. The sequence goes on along the minus strand of NC_056726.1, from coordinate 1,995,652,711 downwards.
ACAATTTTTTTTTGTCATACTAAATTCTAAAACAACCTTTTCTCACAGAAAAGTTATTAGATAGTTTTCTCTTACCTTATCACATTTAGCAACTGTCCTTTCTTGTATCCTTTCAATTCCTTTCCTCCTCTTCACTGCGAGGTAATTTCTTTTTTACCATCATTGGTAAACCCCCTTTCCTTCTTACCTTCGGGTAATTCTTGTACCATTGCTGGTATTTTTTTCTGGTTTTTCCTTCTTTCTTTCTAACATGGCAGATAAAAAAGGTAGTCCAGGATTTAAAAGATGTTCAGATTGTGGCCATAAATTACCTTCTTCAGATGCACATTCCCTGTGTGTCTATTGCTTGGGTGTGCCTCATTTAACAGTTGACCCACCCTGCGGGATTTGTAAGAATTTCTCTAACAGGACGTTGATTGAGAGAAAAAATAAATTGATATTGAAAGGGCTACTTAAATCTCATTTTTCAGTGGCTATTTCTGGTTCAGAGGCTTCAACTCCTCCAAGACCCCATAAGAAAAAGAGTGATGAGCATATAAAGGCCAAGTCTCTTCCTTCATCCCCTGCTGGGGTCTCCCATGAACCGAGACCCAAGAAAGCTAATCTTTCCACTTCAGATTTGGCCTCTTCGGCTCCAGTGCTTTCGGTACCTAGACTTTCGGCACCGAGGCCATCGGCACCATCTGTGACTTCGGCACCGACTAGCGTATCAGTACTGAGGGGCTCCTCGGTTCAGACTTCTTTACCAGCACTGACTGTCCAGTCGATGCAGACTGTTACGACGTCAATGGATTTTTCAACGCCCATTGCCTTTTCGGCTCCAACAACTTACCCGGCACCGACTACCCTCTCAGCACCGACAATTCAGTTATCGGCACCGATATTTTCGGTTCCAGCCTTAGCGCCGACAATCATTTTGGTACCGAGCTTATCGTTGGTGCAGACCATGACTTTGGCACCAATGATTTCCTCGGTGCAGACACCTGTAGTTCAGTCCTTTACAGCCCCATTGTTTTCAGTGCAGACCTACGAATCACAATCTGAACATCTTTTAAATCCTGGACTACCTTTTTTATTTTCCATGTTAGAAAGAAAGAAGGAAAAACCAGAAAAAATACCAGAGATAGAGCTTGCTCTTCAGCCGTGTCTATGAAATCCACTAGAAGCCTCTCTGAACATGACATGTTGCGTCTTGTGGATCAAGTGCTTTTGGCCAGAGGTATCCCACCCTCCAGGACCTATCCTTTCTCGGGAGGTGATCACCCTTTGTCAAAGACCCCTACTTATTCTCCTCCTTCATTGCCTTTGAAGCCCCTTGATATAGCACAGTTTTCCCCCTCTACGGTTCCCTTTATGGACCTCACTAAGGAGCCACAGTTGCTTTCATGGCAGGAGAGTTTTGCTACGACCCAGGATGTCAGCTGTGGCGTATGTAATTTGGTGTTTCACAGCCATCCAGGGACTCCGAATCGGCAGGCTGAGCCACTTAGGAGAGGGGTGACCCCTGTCCTGGACACTCACCTCTCTTCAGGTTGACCGGCCTTCCAGCTAATGGAGAAGGCTCTGGCATCGACTGGCGATCCTGTGCTATCACTCTCCCCGCCCTCCTCTGGACTGTTATGTACACAAGTCGCTCCTGGCAGACACCGGGTGCAAGGGCCTTAGGATAAGGATATACTCCCATAGGAAACCCCTTTTGCGCTGTCTTCCCCAGTTTCTCCCTCTGAGGAAGTTCATCAAAAAAGCTCATGCAAGAGGAAGCATATGGACTCCAAAGAGGAGTCCCTTATTGAAGACACATACTTGATGATGGGGAAGGGTCCTCTCGCTCACCCTCTGAAGTATCCTTTGGTGATATTCTTGAAATTCTTAAACAGAGAGGTGACTGGCAACCCTCGAACCCGACCGCTGCAGAGTCTGTGTTCCTGCAGGCCTTTTGCTCCTGGCCCTCTACCTCCTGGGTTACTCCACCTGCTAACAAACTGGTCTGGCTCATCGTGCAGCGTGCATGGAAGGCTCCTGACACTGTTGAGGCCATTCCCCGGAGGCCAGATAAAATTTTGTCCCCTCCTGCTACTGACCCCCATTGGTCCAAAGGTCTTCCTGTAGATGCTTTGGTGGTGGCGGCGGCCGCAACTAAAAAGGACCTGGCGGAAGAAGAAAGCCAGACTGTCCATCCACCCAACAAAGAGTCCCAGGCTCTGGACAGAATAGGGAAGCATACTTTTGCATCAGAGACCTTTGCAATCAGGTCCCTGAACTATATGGCACACTTTACCAGGCTTCAAAGAGATTTAATTTCTGAGCTCTCTGAAACTTTGGCTTGTGCCATGTTTGATGAGGTCGTGACAAAGTGGCCTCTCAGCTAGCCACCATTGAATCGATATCTATCTCCTCCATGCACATGATATCTCACGCCTCAGAAGGAGCAGCTAGAGCGACGAGTTCAGGCATTGTTCTGAGATGACATGCCTGGATGCGCTTGTGTAACTTTGCGGAACCTTTCAAGGCTTCCTTTCTCAATGCTCCCATCAAAGCCTCTTCATTGTTTGGACCCAAGGTTAAAAGCACACTGGCCAGATGTGAACAGACCGGTAAGACCCTTTCTGCTGTGGGTGTCTGTTATTCTTCCCCTCAACGGGCTTTCTCCAGAAACCAGAAGAGTGGGAAGATATGGTACAAAAAGTCTCAGGGTCCTTTCTGTGACACACAGGCCGAGTTCTCCCCTAGAGGCAGAGGGGGAAACTCACAGGGAAGACACCCTTTTCGGGGAAGAGGGGGTCTGCATAACCAGGGTTCCAGGGACTCTTTCTCTGGCCAATCCTACCAGCGCTCCTGAAGAGCGGCCCAACTGCTTTCCTCTGGAAGTGGTTAGGGGTTGTTTCTCTTTGTACCCTTCTGCCTGGCTAACCATCACCACTGATTCTTGGGTACAAAGGATAATAACCAGAGGTTATCATATTCCCTTTGATCTTTGTCCTGTTCCCCCAACAAACTTACCCAACATTCCACCCAGTCAAAGGGAAGAAGCAGCATTAGAGATATCAAAGCTGCTAAGAAAAAGAGTCATCCAAATAGTCCCTCCAGACCAGATAGGATCCGGATTCTACTAAAGACTATTTTTGGTGCCAAAGAAAACTGGGGACTGGAGACCAATTTTGGATCTCAGCGTATTGAACAATTTGTAAGAGTACAAAAATTCAGGATATTCACAATATAGTCTATCCTTCCACTTTTGGAAGAAGACGATTGGATGTGCTTGATAAATCTTCAAGATGCATACTACCACATAAAAGTGGACAGGCCATCAAGAAGATTCCTTCACTTCCGTGCGGGAGCCCATCACTACCAGTTCAGAGTACTGCCCTTCGGACTCTCTACAGGCCCCCTGAGTGTTCACAAAGTGCATGGCAGTCATCATAGCTCACTTGCGACTACAAGGATTCCAGGTGTTTCCACACCTAGATGACTGGCTCATCTCCATCCCCAGCAGCCATCTATTGGAAGAAGCCCTGGCATACTCTCTCCTTTCTGCAGAAAGGCTAGGCATAACCACAAACTGGCAAAAATCCAATCTCACCCCATCTGAATCCACAGAATTCATAGAGGTCATCTTTAATACAAAAGATTGCAGAGCATCCATTCCGGAGCACATAATTCTAAGGATAAGGCAACAACTGATCCCAATCCTTTCAAGGGAGAAATCCACAGCTCATTCTGTTCTACAGTTGTTGGGTTCCATGGCAGCCTCCATCACCATTGTCCCCCTGGCCAGGTTTCACATAAGGCTTCTACAATGGCTACTGCTCACCCATTGGTATCCCTTTCAGTACCCTCTTTCAGCCAAGATTCGGGTAACTCACAGGTGCAAACAGGATTTAATTTGGTGGATGACCCACAATGGTCTTGCCCCTTCTCCCCCCAACAACCCAAGGCTACAGTGACCACAGACGCCTCCCTGATGGGGTGGGGGGTGCTATGTCTGGCACAGACAATCCAAGGTACTTGGGCCGAAATGGAGGCCCATCTGTATATACATGTTTTAGAGCTGAGGGCGGTGCTTCTGGCATTGCAAGCATTCCATCCCCTGCTGCCATCTGGGACTATTGCGATACAATCAGACAACATGGCAGTGGTCTGGTACATCAACAAACAGGACAGAACCAAATCTTACCCACTCTGTCGAGAGGCCATGAGGATATGGCAATGGGCAATGGCTACCAACCATTTTCTTCTAGCAACGCACATTCTCGAGAGTTCCAGTGTGATAGCAGACAGACTCAGCAGGTGTATTCTACAACCTCACGAGTGGTCCCTGTATCCTGTGATAGCAGCGGAGATTTTCAACCACTGGGGTCTTCCTTGCTGCGACCTTTTTGAGTCCACGACCAACTACAAATGCAGCAATTATTTTGCCCTGATTCCCCCTTCAGGACAGTCACCCAGGGACACTCCAGTCCACAATTGGCCCTTGGATCTACTTTATGCATTTCCACCTCTCCCCCTCATTCCTCAGTTTCTGAAGAAAGCCCGCCAGTTGAAGAGCAAAGTGATCCTCATGGCGTCATATTGGCCTCACCTGCTAGATCAACCGTGGATTCTCCATCCAACCTCGGGGTTGATCTCCCATCCGCAGAATCTGATTCACCCCAACTTGGACAGCCTGAAGCTCACTGCTTGGCTCCTCCAATTCCCTTGATTGCCAGGCAGAATGATCTTTCTTTGCCAGTACGTGACATTCTTATTGCATCTCATAAGTCTTCCACCAGAATTACTTATCTAAGCAAGTGGAAAAGATTTACTTTTTGGCTGAAAGAAAAGCAGGTAGATCCTTTTTCAGCACCAGTGTCGATAGTACTGGAGTATCTAGCCACTCTTTTTCAATCCGGTCTATCAGCCACTACCATTAGAGTTCATTTGGCTGCAATATCTAATTTCCATGATGGTGTATTATGTCACACAAATTATGCAAGACTTTCATAAAGGGTGTGAATCATCTAAAACCCCCTTTTAGAGAACCTACTCAACCATGGGACCTGTCATTAGTTCTACAAGCTTTGACAATGCCACCTTTTGAACCAGCTTCTTCTTGCAACCTCAAATACCTGTCATGGAAAACCTTATTTTTGGTCGCCATTACTTCTGCCAGACGTATTTCTGAGCTTTAAGCCTTATGCATCAAGACACCATATTTGATTTTTCATAGAGATAAAGTGTCATTGAGAACTAATCCTTCCTTTCTGCCAAAAGTGATCTCTGAAATGTCCATTAATCAAACCATTGAATTGCCAGTTTTCTTCCCCAACTATTCAAACAAAGGAGAGCATTGCCTACATACCCTAGATATTCACAGGCAAATTCACTTCTACTTGAACAGGATTAAGGCCTCTCGTAAATCAGGCCAGTTATTTTTGGCCTATTCTGGACATAGATTAGGATGTGCTGTTGCTAAGGTCACATTGGCTAAATGGTTGAAAGACTCTATGACCTTCATTTATAGACAACGTAATATTCCATTACCTACTATCATAAAGGCTCATTCTACAAGGTTGGTGGCAACTTCTGCTGCCTTCCATGCCAGAGCTTCTTTACATGACATTTGTGCAGCTGCAACTTGGGCTACCCCTCATACCTTCATCAATCATTACAAATTGGATTTGGCCTCCAGGGGAAGAGCACCTTTTGGTTCTATGGTGCTCAGAAATATCCTTCCATGAGAGCCTCCCAGGAATAAAGGTAGCTGGGGACTCTGTCCCATACATAAGGAATGAACGAACAATATCAAATAAAGAAGTTATGTCTTACCATAATGTTCCATCTGTATTGTTGATCCTCGTTCAGTCATTACGACCCTCCCTCCTTCCCCATCCTGTGGCTTCTAGTGGATCTCACCATCTGGTTCTATTAGGTCATTTGACCAGAGGTAGCCTCTGCCTTCTTTTGACTTGCAAACTCAATCTGAGGTAACAGGGAGAGGGGAATTCTGGGTAAGAGTTTTAGCTCGAGAGTTTGTAGCTGACGTGAACTTGGAAGATGGCCGGCTCGGTTCCGAGGTTGGAACCGATACCCATACATAATGACTGAACGAGGATCAACAATACAGATGGAACATTATGGTAAGACATAACTTCTTTTTTTTTGCTATGAAATTTGTAATTTTTATGCTGGGAAACTGATTTTATTTGGATTTGTCATAGTGTTCTATGGGATTTTAATTCTGTTAATGCTTGTGTGAACTTTTTTGTTAAAATCTCTTTTTTGAACTTTTTTTTTCTGCACAGAGTTATAGGATTTATGTGTTAAGAGCAGGACCTTGTGCTTTTGGGGACTATCAGTGTATTTTTTTTTTTACTCAAAAGTATGGTGTCACTAGGGTTACAGAATCTGACACGTCTTTGACTCTTCCTTCTCAGCTGGACCAGTGGAGCAGTTGCTAGTCTTCTTGTTTTTTTCTTCCCTGTCTGCAAGTAGAAAATGATTCTTAGACAGTCTTTCAGTGTCAGGATGGCTTCTTCTATGACTCAGCCCTTGAGGAGTGACTCTGCTGTGACTGATCTTGATTCCTCGGGCCACTCATCATTTCCTCCTGGTCTGCCTGATGTAGCACCTACAGCCAATAAGGTCCAGGGGATAAACATGTCCTCTTTGGCTACAGGGATGTCATCTGTGGGCAAAGGAGAACCACTCTTGTCAGTCTCAGGAGAACCAGTGGGTGAAGCTGTACTGCATTGGAATCCTGAGTCCCTGGATAGTATACCTGCTTTGTGTTGGCCTTCCTCCAGGCAGTCTCCCAGGAAAAGAAAATACAAAGTCAAAACTATGGCTTCTCCTGTATCTATTTCTATGGAAAGGGAAGAACTGCTGTGATTTTCAAGGGAATTAACTTCTGCTTTCAGTTTGTCTAATTCTTTTTTGAAGAGAGTTATAGCCTGCCTAGAATATAATGGCTGGTCTGTCTCTCCCCTCCACAAATACACCCAGGCTGCAAGGGCATGAGCTCCCTAGAAGAGAAAACTAACAGTCTGGAGGACAAACTCTTTACTTTCTTGGCATCTTTGAGATCAGTCCTGCAGGCGTCAAAGAATCAATGTTCATCCTGTTTCTTATATTTTTAGCTAATTGGCCCCACTGGGAAATCCCTTCCACACTATTTTTATAAAATTGTATCTATTTTTTATGACAAAATTGGCTATCTTTTTAAAGAATATTGGCATTGTTAATTGTTTCCACTTTCTCTGAAAGAATCATTTTACTATTTTTTTAATAGCACTTGCTATTTATTTTTGTGAGTGGGTTGTTTTATTGTTAAAATGTGCTGCTTGTGCTAATTTTTAACTTGAAAAGAAAGAGAAAAGAAGTAAGTGTTTTATTAGGTGCAGTGCTTGTGTACAGTTTATGCACTTCTTTCCACTGATACCCAGATTCAGGACTTGCTTTTCTTTCTTTCATTTACACTTGTAAGAAATTTTTGGGGGCGGGTTCTTCTACTTGGTTAGTGTTTGTACTGGAATTTTATTAAGGTTAAATGTGGAGAGTGTTTGTATACACTATACATACTTACCCTTCGACCAATTCTTCCAGCAGCTGTTACAGGACTTCACATTCTTTTCCTCAGTCAGGTCATGAATTCAAATACCAGTTCAGCTGTTCCTTCTCCCATAGTACCTAAAAAGAAAAAAAAAATGTCTAAAGAGCCCTTGTCTTCTCCATGGGCTCTTTCTTTGTCTCATCCATTGGTGGGTGATTTTGCAGTGGATGCTGCTGGTTTCTCAGACCACTCACTTGTTTGCTTGAGACCTGCTGCTGTTACTGCTATCACCAGTACAGACCATGGGTTAGGCACATCATCCTCAGCTGTTCCAGTGTGATATTCGGGAATAGGAGAACCATTTTCTTTGGGGTTGGGAGTTTCACTGGGGAGTTCTCTCAGCTTTACTGGGAAAAGAGATCTATTCCTTGGCCTAAAGAGTCTTTTCATAGTCAATCTTCTTCTGAGGATGTCCTTAAAAAAGAAACAAAAAGTTAGACATATATTTTCAGACAATGCAGTTTCTGTTACAAAGAATGAATTGCTTATCTTGGCTAAGAACTTGTTTCAGGTTTTTAATCCTGTAGAATAACAGGCAGACTTATTTGCTACAGGTAACGTTGTTCAGGGGGATGAGGCTTCAGATATCTTTGACACTGGGGGTTCTTCAGCATTTTCTTCTGTTGTTCCTGATATTGATTGATGACAGTACATCTTCAGTTTCTCCCTTTGAATAATTTTCTTTTTTCATAATATATAACTTGTTAATTTTGGAACGGGATTATGTCCCCTCTTCTGTCAAAAGGTATTATAATATGCTTCAGATGAATATTCTATATTCTTCTCCTATTCTCCTTTCATTCAAGCTCTGGAGGATGCCTTTAATTTTGCCTGCAATAATCCTGCTGGTCAAGCTTCAGTCCTCAAAAAAGGCAGACAGATTTTATAAGATTCCTCAAGCTAATAAATATGTACTTTCTCATCTTAGACCAAATACAGCAGCTATTTTTGTTTCTTCTCAAGCTGCTAATAAGAAAGTAGTCAATGCTAATCCTTCTCCTTCTGATAAAGATGGTAAGCCATTTGACAAGTTTGGTAAGAGAATTTTTTTCTTCTTCCACATTGACCTTTAGAATTCTGAACTCCAAGCTCATATGTCAACTTATATTCTGGGCTGCGTGGACAGTTTGAGGAATTTCACTGTGAAGATCTTTACTGAATCCTATTATTTCTACTCTTTCTCAAGTGTCTAAACTTTCCTTCATTAAATGTTTAAGTGTGTATGACTGTGCTGATTCTGTTTCCAGAGGTAATGCTACTACTTCTGTGATGAGATGGTTTCCCAGGATAAGTATTTCCTGAGGTTAAATCTGCAATTTGAAATTCTTCTTTAATAAGGAAATGTTTTTTTTTTGGTCAAGGGTTACTCAGGTGCTCAAACAGTTTGATAATAGAAGTAACTTAATCCAAGGGGTTACAAAGATTTTTCATCCTTTTTTTTTTTTTCAAAACATAATACATCTTCAGCTTCCTTTTTCAAAAAAAAAATAAGCAACTCGTTCAGTCTTTCTCCAAACAAAATTCTAAAATGAAATGGCAGGAAGGATCCAACAAAAAGAAGGGAGTCTTTCAGAAGAAAAAGCAGATTCCTTCCTCAGAATGGCTGTGCTAGCTCACCTCTTCCTCCAACCTCCCTGCTTTCCCTACTCTGTCTTCCACTGAAGTTGTTTCTGAATCTGCCCTTTTGGCAAATGATTGTATCAGACAAGTGAGTTTTGAGAGTGGTTTAGGAGAGCTTAGAGATGGCATTGGGAAATGATTCCACCTTTTTAGGGAATTTCTACTCATCCTTCTAACCAGCTAGTTTTTTTTTTCTATGATTCTGCAAATTATGCTTTCCTTGGGGTCATAGAACCAGTGCTCCAAAATTGGGTAGGAAAAGGATTTTATTCAGTAATTTTTCTGGTCCCAAAAAGATTTGTCCAGGAGACCAGTTTTCAACCTGGCCTTTCTCAATCTGTTTGTGAAAACATGAAAGTTCAAGATGCTAGCCTTGCACTGCCTGTTACCTCTCATTCCTCCTCATAATGTTTTGGTAACACTAGACTTATAACAAAAGATGCTTATCATCACATTCCCTTGCCACAGAGTTCAGAAGTTTCCTCAGATTTTCATTGTCATAACCACTCTGTCAATTCTCTATATTGCCTTTTGGATTATCCACAGATCCAAGGGCCTTTACAGAGTGTTTAGCTCCTGTGATAGCAGACTGCAAGGGATACACATTTTCTTTATTTAAATGACTTGCTTATCTTTGCAGAGGCTTTTCTCCAGAGGCAGGAGTCCTTTGAATGGGTTACAAATCTCTTTCTTGACTTTGGTTTTCAGATCAGCAGTCAAAATCTTCTGTAATTCCTTCCCACAGGATAATATTTCTAGGATGCCTCCCAGATTCTTCTCTACAAAACACATTTGTAACCCAGAAAAAAAGTAGTCTTGTATCTGCAAGAGTTCATGAGCTTCTCCAGTCAATCTCAGATTTCAGCCAGGGCATATCTCAGGATCTTAGGATTCGTGACATCTGATTCTCATGATTCGTCTCACCATGCTACGCAAGAGAAAAAGACAATGGTTTCTGAAAACCTTGTGTACCCAACATTTCCATCATCTGGAGTTTTAAATTATAATTTTGGGATTTGTGAAGCATGAATTGTTGCAGTTGAGAGAGGGAGAGAGAGATATAGGGGTACACCAACGTAAAAGAGATGTTAGCTGTGATCCATGCTATAAAATCTGTACATCATCTTTGTTCCCAAGGACATTTGCAAGTGTTAGCAGACAATCCCACAGTGATGTTGTACATAAACAAGCAAGGAGACAACAGATCCTACCCTCTGTGCAAGCTGGCTTTGGTGGCTTGGAATGTCATTATTAATCATGGTTTACCCACCAGGCCTCTTACATCCCATTAGAGCAAAACACAGTGGTATGCAAGCTGCACAAGACCCTGTCAAATCCTCAAAAATGGAAATCAAATGAGGAGTTCTTTCAGGAACTGATCCGTTTGTGGGCAGCACCTGAAATAAATCTGTTTACCTCCATTCAAAATAGACAACAGTGCAAATTCTGTTTTAGGACTGTTTGTGGCCAGGCCTCAAAAGCAGATGCTTTTTTATTCCCTTAGACAGGGATGTTTCTTTCCATATTTCTACCATTTCCACTGATTCCAAGGGTAATTAAGAATATTCTGGACTCTCCCAGATCATTGTGGTTACTCCATTCCTGCCCATGCAATGGTATTTCTCCCTTCTTATGGAACTGGCTAGGGTCAATTACCACAGCTTCCACACAGACTAGATCTACTCACACAACACAGGGGGAGCTTGACCACTGCAACTTGAAACTATTGCTACTCACTTTCTGTATGATTCAATTTTAATATCTTTTAGGCAGCTTTTTTCAGAGGATGTGCAGCAGGTGCTAAAGGTGACAAGGAAACTTGCTACTAGAGAACCTTATATTAGCAAGTAGCAGAAGCTTTTTAGTTGGTACCTAGCCAATAACCGGGCACCTATCCAGGATCGTTTACCACTGGTTCTGAAATATTTGTATGATTTCCTTTCCTCTGGCATTTCTTACTCCTCTGTTAAGGTTCATCATTTGGTCTTTTCAGAATGTCTGCCAGTGGATCCTCCTCTTTCACCCCAGTCTTTAGTTAACAGTTTTTGAAAGGGGTTTTGCATCTTAGGCCACCCAGAAAACAGGTGGCTCTTTCTTGGGAGCTTAACTTTGTGCTGAAAGCGTTAATCTTGTCTCCCTTTGAACCTGTTAATCTGACTGATTTACAGTTCATGACTTGGAAAACTGTGCCACTCATTATTCTAACATCTGCAAGAAGAGTATCTGAATTGCAAGCTCACATGGTGGATGAACCCTATTTGGTTTTCCATAGAGATATGGTTACTTTAAGAACAAATCCACCATTCATGCCAAAAGTGATTTCAGAGTTTATGTGGAATCAAGCCATCTGTCTTTCTATTTTCTATCCAGATCCTAAAAAAACAGAAATAAATGATTCTTCATACAGGCAACTCAGGTATTATCTTGATAGAACTAAGTCCTTTCGGAAAGCTGATCAGCTGATGGCTGTCCCAGGCTATTGACATTTGTTATTCCCACAGTGATAAATCTATTCCAGGCAGTATCAAGACTCACTCTACTAGGACATCTTAGATGGCATATTGCAAAAATGGTGGTCTCCAGAAACATTCTAGAAGCAATTACTTGGTCATCTGCACACACTTTTACCAACCATTACAAACTGGATTCATTTTCTAGAGCCAGATCTCGGTTTGGTAGGAACATTCTCAAGGGGGTTAGGAATCTTTATCCTTCCTCCTCTTGGGTTGAGTAAACTATGGCAATCTACCCACTTAACTTAGACTACTGCAGCAGTGAGAGTGATGAACATGTTACAGTTGTGTAAGTAGCACTTACCATAATAGTAGATGTTCTAAGTCCTCACTTCTACAGTAGGTGCACCTTCCATCCTTTTTTTCTTTTTCTCTATATTTAGATAGTCGATTCAGGATAGTTGGCTGTTTCCTTCAGGGGCAAGCAAGCCCTGAAGAGCTTGACACCCAGGCTGCTGGTGTTCTCCACTAGGGAGCTCATGCCCTGGCAGTCTGGACGTATTTGTGATGGAGAACCAGAGACTTTTGGAGACTATTTGGTTATTATCTCCTAAGCAGGATAATAACCCTCTTAACTTAATCTACCACAGCAGCAATGAAGACTTCAAACATCTATTGTTATGGTAAGTACAACTTACACAATTGTACTTTCCTTGTCTTTCTGACTCTGATTTGTCAGTCAGAATAGCAGAGATTGGAGGGAGAACTTTGTGTGTCAGGGTTTTCTTCACAAGCTGAATATTCTAATTCTGAAAAAAGGGGTTTCAGATTTCCCTTCAGAAGAGTCTTTTTTTCAGAGACTTTACAATGAAAGAGGTATTTCAATGGATGCAAAATGAAATTCCTGCTTCCCAATAATGAAAGTATTATGATTTATTACAGTTGGATATGGCACAGTCTGCAGTTATTCCTTCTGTTTTATCTGCTTTTGAGAATGTTTTTTATGACAACTTTTAGTTTACCTGGTGGAATTCCCCTACTATTAGAAAGTCTGACAAGTTATTCAATGTGCAAAACTTTATTGAAACATATCTCCTAGTACCTCAACATAATGTCTTCATGGAAGTGTAAAAAACACTTAATTAAACATTAATCTGATTTCTTCCTGTTTCTGTCATCAAGTGAAATTTGCTCAAGTGCAGAACATTAAACCTTGAACACTCCCACCATGTATATTTATAAAATACTCAGCTACAAGATTTTTAACCTTACCCAAGGTGACGCAAATTTTATTTGCACTGTATTGGTGAGAGTTTGACGGTTTAAATGTAGGATGCAGGGGCAACTTAGTAATATATGTTTGAGTAAAGTTGAAGCCATTAGATTACTTCATTAGGTATAAAGAAGCTATTTAAATTTTGAAGTTTGAGACTTTAAGACCTTTTGACTTAAATAAGGAACTGGAGTAGAAATATTTCCTTAATCGATTATGCAATTGTTTTATTTATTCTGTTTATTGATTTTTTGATGGGGTGTTAATTGATTTTATTATTTATTGTGTGTTTGATGAAGTGTTTTTATACATCCTTGAAGACAACCTTCCCCTTCCTACCCCCTCTTTAGTCTGTCACAACAGATGCTTCAGACTTTACAGAGCAGCAGTGTCAAAAGGAGTAAAAGTACAAAGTCCATGGAATAAACAGAACAGACAGAAGTGCATCAGTCTGAAAGAGATGATAGCCGTGAATCATCTTTGGTCTCCAGGATCTTTACATTATTACAGGCAACACCAGAGTGATGCAGTATGTAAATGGGGGTTACCCAATCTTATCCCCTTTGCAGACTTGCTATGACAACTTTGGAGGTAGGAACTCAGCTCAGTTCAGTTTAATTCTGCAGGCTTCACTCATTCTTTCAGAGCAAAACATTGTAGCAGACAAGCTAAGCAGGACCAAAACAAGCCCTCACAAATAAAAATTGCACCCAGGAATCTTCCAGGAATTGATCGAGCTGGAGGAATACCTCAACTAGATTTGTTTACCTCCTCTCAAAACAGAAAATTACAGAAATACTATTGCAGGACTACTTGTAAACAGTTCTTCTTTGCTTTTCCAGCCTCTCCACTGAGATCCAGGGTCCTTTTAAAGATTCTGAGGTACTCTCCAAAGATTATGGTGCTGGTTCTCTTCTGGCCCAGACAGAACTAAATCCAATGAAATTTTTTCTGTCTGCCTCAACAATTGGTCTATGACATGTCATCCAATGCAGCATCCTATCAGACTCAGCAGGGTCTGCACACAACACATCCTCTAGTGGCTGACTTCACTGCTGACTAGCTTGGGACATTGCTTTGTGTTCACCCACCAAGGGCCACAGTAACCACAGTTGCCTTTCCTCTGGGATAGAGGGGCATTTCAAAGGGAGGATAGTTCAACATCCCTGGTTCCAGACCAAGGTCAACCTTCATAACACTATTCTGGAGATGTAGGCAGTCTCTCTCACATTGCCGGCTTTTCAGGATTGCCTCCCTTTGAGTGTGATAGTGCCATGGTACAGATGGGCAATATATCTGTGGTATGCTACATCAACAAACAAGGTGGAATATGGTCTTACTGCTTGTGTTGAGAGGTCATGAGGGTGTGATAGTGAGCAATTTCTTCCCAGTGCTTTTTTTGTTGCAACACTTATCCAGGGCAAGTCCAATAGCTAAGTGGACAAACTGAGCAGGTCAATTCTTCTGCCATAGGTTTGGTCCCTCAATCAGTAGGTGGCATCCACAATTTTTACTCTTTAAGGCCAGCCCTGCTGTGATCTGTTTGGAAACCTGACCAGTACAAAGTGATTTTCACCCTGATCCCTTAGAAGGGACAATCCCCAGAGGATGCTCAAGTCCACACTTGCCCCTCAGCGCTCTTATATGTTTACCCTCCCTCTCTTTTCATAGTCGGGTTTCTTCAGAAACTCACCTGGCGCAAGACATAAGTGATTCTCATTGTCTGGTTTTGGCCTCACATAATGTACCCACCCTGGGCCCTGGATCATCTTCCAGATCTGATTACTCATCCCTCTGGCAAGCCACACCCAGATCAAATCCCTCAATTGAATTGCTAGATTTCTCCACTTTCAATGATGGCCTGAAATCTCAGGCCTTCTTCCAGAATTGTGCGGATTCACATTTCTTTCCAATAAACACTCCACTAGGAAGACCTACATAAGTAAGTGAAAAATGTTTACTATCTGTGCTAATTCTAAAATTCTGGCTCTATTTTCAGCATTACTGCTGACTATATTGGACGGTCTGACATGGCTCTTCCATTCAGGGATAGTTATTCTATGATTAAAATATAACTGGCTACCATATATAACCTTTCATGTGGGAGAGCAGAATGCTTCCATTGCTTATTTAAGGATCTTAAAGGTATTCTTAAGAAGTGCTTTTCTCTTGTGACCCCCATTGAGTGACCCCATGCCTCCTTGCGATATCATTATTTTGTTATAGAGCCTTACCAAGGAGCCTACTGAACCTACAGTTTCAGTAGATCTAAAATTTCTGTCTTGGAAGAAATTGATCTGATGTTGTCAATGTTCATTTTATCCTTGACAGATGGGTCCGGTTCTGATATTGGAAAAGACTCAGCCATTACTACAGCTCGCACCAGCCAAAAACTCTCAAGCTTCACCTCTACCCACAATCCCTCTCTCACAGTTACCTCAGATCTCATTTGCCACTTTTCCAAAATGGTTGCATTTTTGCCAGTGCTCTGGAGTTTCCTTGGTTTTAGGTAAATTTATATTGTTATTTCTTAGAGATTTCTCTCTTTCTCTTTCTCTTTACTTGATCCTCTACCCTTTCATTTAATACTTTATTTCTTTCCTTTCATACGTTAGTGTAAATCTAAATATCATTGTTGATATTCTCTTCCCGTATACCTTGGTGTATTTCTGTAACTATCATCATTGATAGTTTTTCCCCTTTCCTTTCTTTCCCTTTAAAAAACACTTTCCTTCTTCTTTCTCTCTTATATTTTTCTGTGTGATTGTGCATGTGAGTGTCTGTTTTCTAGCCATAATTTTTAAGATGGCTGAGAAAGCTAAAGACCCTTCTGGTTTTAAAAAATGCCAAAAATCTGGCAACAAAATCCCATCTTCTGACTTTCACTCCCTTGCATTTATTGTTTGGGTCCCGTTCACTTACAAGAGGACTGCAGTATTTGCCATGCGTTCAGTCAATGAGCCCATGATGAGAGATGAAACAAACTTATTTTAAAGAGTTTGATCTCCTCCGCCTTCAGTTAAGACTTATCTACTGCTGACAAAGCCAAAACTGACATTTCCTCCCCTTCGTCCTCATCTTCTGTGGATAAGGGGAAAAAGAGGAGTGTCCTGGTTACAACTTCTCCATCGGCTCCGAGAACTAAGAAATTAAAATCCTCAGTTTCAAAAGTATCCTTGGAACCAGAGGCCTCTAACCCTAAATTACCAGTGATGATTATTGCTCCAGCACTGACAACTATATCAAGTCCTTCGATGTTGAAGGCCCTGGTATAGGACAGATTTTCTACTCCTTCAATGGCACCGATACATTAGCACAAGCTAAAGTATCTGATTCAAGAGAAATTTTTCCAAGAACTTCTTACTCTCCATCTGTAGATCCCTTCACTGGTGAGCTTCCAGACGTTTTTCTTCTGAGACCTAAATCTCCTTCTATGTCATCAATCCGCTCCACCAAAAGTCTTTCTGAGCTTGATTTGGAGAGACTTGTGAATAAAATTTTCAGGCCGCCTTTCGGTTCCTACTCCTTCGGGTCTTAGAAGCGAGCTTTCTTTCACCCGTTTGACCACTCCTCCTCTGACCTCCTCCGAGGCCTTTGAGTTTTCTGTTCTGAATCCGCTGGCACTGACTGTACTGGTACCTTGAGATTTTCACATCTTTGGAACTGGTAATCCGTCAGAGCTCTTTGGTGACTTCTGAATCAGAGACCTCTTGGAGCTATAGCTACCCTGTCAGTTCTGGGGAACAGGACTTGACTCCAGGTTTTTTGGAACTGTCCCTGCTCCTTGGAGCTTCAGCTTGAGTTAGTTTGTCTGTTACTTCCATCTCGAGGGTCAGTTCTTTGCAGTGGGGAGTGACCCCTGTCCCGAGGCAGACTATCTCGGTTCCGGGCTCCCTTCCCTCTTTGGGGAAACCAGCCTTTGAGGCATTGGAAAAAGCCCTGTCCCTTACAGTGACTCAGTCGGTGCCTTCCTCCTTGGAACAGGTATCCCCTTGCCTCTGTTATTCAACCTGTCTATCCACTGGGACAGCGGGTGCCGAAGTTTCAGGTTTCTCAGACTCAGGCTGTGTCATCTTCTGATACCTCCCAGATTATCCCCTTGAGGAGGTACCCAAGAAAAATAAGTGCAAGAGGAAGCACTTAGATCCCCCTCAGGAATCAGTCACAGAGGACACAAATTTTGATAAGAGGGAAGGGTCCCCACGGTCACCACCTGAAGATGTCTCCTTTGGAGACATCTTATAAAGTAAAAGTTTTGCTGGAAGTCCCAAAACCCTTCCTGTTAGGAATCTGTTTACCTGCAGGCTTTTGGCACTCGCCTGTCTACCTCTTGGGTGACTCCTTCCACTGATGAACTCATTCAGTTGATTTCAATGGACGTGGAAAACTTCAGACACCACCAAACCCATTTCCAAGAGACCTGACAAAATCTTATCTGCCCCTGAAGATAAACAGTTTTGGGCTAAGGGGTTAATGATGGATGTCATGGTCATAGCAGCCACCACAAAAAAGGAACTTGCTGAGGAGAGTTCATCTATCAATCCGCCCAACAGGGAGTCTTGGGCTATGCATAGATTTAGGAAGTGAGTTTATGCTTCATCGACCTTCACTGTAAGGTCATTGAACTTCTTGGCACACTTTACAAGACTTCAGAGGGATCTGATCAAGGAATTGTCAGCTGTGGAAGCTGTGGCTGAGGGAGTCCAAGAAAAAGCGGCTTCCCAGCTAGCCACCCAGGAGTCTGTGTCTAATTTATCCATGAGGCTAATTGCACATACAGCTGAATGGCCATCCAGAGCAGCAGGTGCAGGCGTAGCCATAAGGAGACATGTCTGGATGCACCTATGTGACTTTGCAGAACCATTCATGTCTTCATTCATCAATGCTCCTTTTGCTGGAACATCCTTGTTTGACCCAAAAGTAAAATAGACTTTATCCAGGTGTGAGAAGGATGGTATGACCCTTTCTGCTGTGGGCGTATAATTCTCCATCCCCCAAAGGTCCTTTTCTAGGAATCAGAGAAGTGATGGAAAGATGTGGTTCAAAAATCAAAAGGGCTTTTCCAAGACACACGTGGAGGTAGTTTCCCCAGGGGCAGAGGGGGGGCCAAAACGGAAGACGCCACCCTTGCAGCAGAGGTGGTCCGCAGAACCAGAGCTTCAGGGATTCTTTCCCAGATTTGCCCTTTCAGCAGTACTGGATGGAGGCCTGATTGTCTTCCTCTGGAGGCAGTCAGAGGACGCTTGTCCTTGCACGTAAATGCCTGGCTAAACATAACAACAGATTCTTGGGTGCAACGGATCATATCTAGAGGCTATATCATTCCCTTTTCCCATCCTCCCCCTGTACACATAAAAATCCCTGATGTTTCACCCAATCAGAGGGATTCAGCAGTGCAAAAATATCAAAAACTGCTAGACAAAAGAGTCATCCAAGAAGGCCCACCAGACCAGAAAGGATCTGGAACCTACTCAAGATTCTTTTTAATGCCAAAAAAGACAGGGGACTGGAGACCAGTTTTGGATGTCAGCATGCTGAACAAGTCAGTTCATCAAATTTCCAGATGTTGATGGTTCAGTCATTTCTTCCTTTTCTGAAGAAAGATGACTGGATGTGCTTGACAGATCTTCAGGATGCATATTACTACATAACAATGGACAAACAGTCCAGGAAATTCCTCCACTTCTGGCTGGGAGCCAGTCATTACCAATTCCGAGTGCTGCCCTTTGGTCTCACCACAGCCCCAAAGGTGCTCACCAAATGCATGGCAGTAGTAGCACCTCACTTGACACTGCAAGGATTCTGGGTATTTCTGTACTTAGACAACTGGCTCATAATTGCTTCGACCAGACATCAGTTGATAGTAGCTATGGATTACACTCTCAATATCTGTGTTCTCCTGGGAATTATGGTAAATCATAAGAAATCTCAGTTGACTCCAATGCAAAACATAGAATTTATAGGGGATGTGATAAATACGGCGACAGATATAGCATCCCTTCTGCAAGAGGGACTCCAAAGAATTATAGTACAAGTTCAGAAGATAATCTCCAGAAAGAGGGTGCCTGCTCAACTGCTTTTGCAAACTCTAGGGTTGATGGCAGCCTTAATAACTCCAGTCCCTCTAGCCAGGTTTCATATGAGAATTCTGCAATGGCTACTAGTCTCTCAGTGGTCTATCCTTCGCCAGCCATTGTCAGACCAACTTCTGATCACCAGTTATTGCAAGAGGGATCTACTTTGTTGGATGTATTCTGAACAAATTCTCTTCAGTCGCCCTTCATTCTTCCAGAGACCATGGCCATAGTGACCATGGACACATTCCATATGGGGGGGGTCATTTTCTGGGCAAGACTATCCAAGACATTGGTCCCCCTTAGAGACCAACTTGCATATCAATGTCCTGGAGCTAAGAAATGTACTTCTAGCATTGCAGGCCTTTCAATCAGGGGACATTTGCAATTCAAACAGACAATATGTCAGTAGTTTGGTACATCAATAAGCAGGGAGGAACCAAGTGTTATCCCCTTTGTCAAGAAGCCCTCAGAGTGTGGCAGTGGGCGATCTTTTCTAACCAGTTTCTAATAGCAATGCACATTCTGGGGAGTTCCAGTGTGATTGCAGACAAATTGAGCAGATGTAGCGTCTAGCCTCACGAGTGGTCTCACAATCCAGAAGTGTTGGAAAGGATCTTCTGTCAATGGGGTCGACCTTGCTGCGATCTGTTTGCCTGCCTCCTAAACAACAAGTGCAGCAAATACTTTCCCCTGATTCCCCCTCCAGGGAAGTCACCCAGAGATACTCTCCTCCACAATTGCCACCCCCCCCGGTCTCCTGTATGCCTCTCCCCTAATACCTTTAATTCCAAAAATCCTACAGAAAGCACTCAGGTTGAAAAACACAGTAATCCTCATTGCCCCTTTTTGGCCTCGACAGATTTGGTTCCCCTTCCATTGGCCTTATCTGATTCAATGACCTTCGATTCTGGACCCAATTCCAGACCTTCTGTCCCATCCAAACGGACTGGTTCACACAGACATTTTGAACCTGAAGCTGACGGCATGGTTTTTCCAGTTCCATTAGTTGCCAGGCATCTAAATATTTCCTCCCCAGTACGGCTCATCCTCTTAGCAGCTGATAAACCTTCCAGTCATAAACTGTACTCTAACAAATGGAAGAGATTTACCATTTGGGCCCATGAAGAACATATTAATCCATTTTCTGCTTCTAAAGAGCATATTTTAGACTTTTTAGTCTTTTCTTCATTCTGGAGCTTCCCCTTCTACTGTTGGATTGCAATTAGCTGCAATTTCCAATTTCCACAATGGTTTGGAAGAACATTCTTTAGCCTCTTAAAGACTTTGTAAATCATTTTTAAGAGGCACTCTCTTGTTGAAACCTTTCAAAGATCTGACGCCGCCTTGGGAATCTAAACTTAGTGTTACAGGCCAGAGTACATTCTCCCTTTCAACACTCTGTAGAATGTGATCTGAAGTTTTTGTCTTGGAAGACACTGTTTTTGGTAGCTATAACCTCTGCCAGAAGGATTTCAGAAATCCAGGCATTGTTGTGTAAACCTCCTTATCTGATTTTCCACAAAGATAGAATTTCTTTACAAACAAATCCCTCCTTTCTAACCAAGGTAGTCTCAGAGTCTAACATCAATCAAGCAATTCATTTGCCAGTTTTCTTTCCAAACTTTTCCAACAAAGGTGAATATTCCTTACATTTACTAGACATTCACAGACGATTACATTTCTGTCTTCACAGAACAAAAGACATTCAAAAACCTGGCCAAGTATTTGTTTCCTTTTCCATTGCAAAGTTGGGTAAGCAAGTCAACAAAGTGACTCTGGCTAAATGTCTGAAACACTGCATTTCATTTATGTATGATAAGAATGAAATAACCTTGCCTAAGTACGTGAAAGCCCATTCTACAAGGTCTGTAGCCACCTCGGCAGTTTTTCAATCCAGACCTTCGATGGATGATATATGTGCAGCAGCTGCTTGGGCTTTTCCCTATACCTATATTACTCATTACAAATTGGACTTGGTCTCTAGGGGAAAAGCATCCTTTGGTTCGATGGTGCTCAGAAATATCCTTCCATGAGTTCACCCAAGATCTTAGGTAGCTGGGGACTCTTTCCCATCTGTCAAGGATAAAATGAAGCTTGACAACATCAGATAAAGATGTTATGTACTTACCATAATGTTCCTTCTGTGTCTTTCTTCATTTATCCTTGACTCCCCCCCCTCCATTCCCCAGCCTTTAAATATTTTTTTGGTGGAGCAGATTATATTTCCTTAAATTACTGTGAATTTTCAAGCATAGTAGATATGGCCTCCATTTGGGCTTCCTTTTCTACTATCTATACTTTCTACTCGATCTGAGGTAATTGTGAGAAAGGGATTGTGGGTAGAGGTGAAGCTCGAGAGTTTTGGCTGGAGTGAGGTGTAGTAACGGCGGAGTTGGTTCCGATATTGGAACCGGACCCATCTGTCAAGGATAAATGAAGATAGACAACACAGATGAAACATTATGATACGTACATAACTTCTTTTTTTTTTTGGTGGTTGTTACTTCAGCCTGGAGCATTTTCAAACCCCTATATTTGGTACTTTGTAAGGACAGGTTTCCCTCAGGACTAATCCAGCCTTTGTTCCCAGGGTGGCTTCAGAAACAAACTTAATACAGGCTATACATCTATTGGTTTTCTTTCCAAAATTTTCAAATAAAAGAGAATGTATCCTTCATTTTTTTTTTATTTTACCACCAGCTTCAGTTTTATTTATGCTGCACAAAAAATAAAAAAAAAAAGTGATCAACTTTTTGTTTCCTTTCCTAAGGTAAAATTGGATTCCAGTGTATCGAAGGTTATCCTGTTCATGTGGCTATCTGATTGACTTAGCTTTGTTTACAGGGTTAAAGGGATTACCACTGCCTTTTAAACTGAAGGCATATTCTTCCAGGGCAATTGCAGCATCTGCAGCTTTTTGTAACCACACTTCTATAGGGGTTGGGAGGGTGTCCTAATGGTTAAGGTGTTTGCCTTACAAACACAAAGTGCAGGGTTTGAGTCTCACAAGGGATAATTGGCTAGGCTCACAAGGGCAGTTAACCTAGTATTAACCTATGAACCTATAGATGATACCTGAACAGCAGCTAAATAGTCCACAATTCATATTTGCTTATCATGAAAAGCTGAACGTGTAATCCAACTCTTTTGGTTCTATCATTCACTGGAATATCCTTCAATAGTGCCTCCCAGCATTCCTCTAGCTGTGGGGGCTCTGTCCCAGTAGTTGAGGTGTATGGAAAAGACATCAAATATGAAAGTTAGCACTTACCATAATGCCATAATGACAGAACCATGCTGCTTTCTTCCATTTGTCTTAATACCCCCCCCCCATCACCTGGCCAAATTGACACTCTTATGGCTCTTATTGCATGGCACTGGACCTTCCTGGAGCCTTTCTTGCTTGCCACCCATTTTGGTTGCTCTTTTTGGTTATAGTAGCCTGTTTAGTAGGTAGTGTTTTCTTCCTTTGAGGGTTGATAATCACATGCTTGGTGGCAAAATCAATCTCAGTGCAGTAGGGTTGGTGATGCATTGTGGGAGAGGGGAGGATCTTGTGCCTTGGAGCAAAAGTCTGTATTGCTGGCCCTGTTGTTGCAGATCCTGGTGAGTCTGATGGGATGTTGCATTGATTGACACTTCCAGGACAGATTATTGAGACAGACTGAAAAAAGACAGCATGGATCTATTGACGTGATGTTGTCTATTTTTGTCGGATTCAACCTTAGGATTATCAGATCTGACCTAAGCTGACCTTGGTGCTTTTTCAGAAGCTTGGATCCAAGTCTCTGACTTCTTACCTACCCATAATTCCCTCAATTCCCCAGAGTACCTCAGATCTTGTTTGCCACTTGATCCTATAGGACATGGAAACAATAAATATTTCTTCGTAGTTTTTCAAAATTTTTGGATTCTGTATTCTTCAGTTATCTCTCTTTGTAAGCTTTAGACTAGTTTTTCTAATTTTTGATAGTTAGAAATTGCTATACCTGATTGTTTGCTGTCACTGTGCATGTTGCTGCTTACAATCTTGAGATTAATCTTCATTGCAGGGTTTATGCTTATGTTTCTAATTTTGTTTTCTCTCCAGTATGTTGGACAAGGCCACTGGGTTTAAGAAATGTTCAACTTGTGGCCCCAAAACACTGCCTCAGGACCTGCACTGTCAGTGCAATTATAGTTTAAGAATTGCTCACGTGGACACAGACTGTGAGTCATGTGCCTCTTTTGGGACCAGACAATTGCAGGGTTGCTGAGGCAGACTTGTTCTGAAGGGCCTTCTTCCCCCTCAAGTGCAAAGTCTGGTGCCTTGTGCTCCATAAGCTTCCTTTCCTGGTAAGAAGCTCAGGAAAGTAAAACTTTTAAAAGAAAAGAAAGAAAGGAGAAAAAGAAAGACCTACAGAACTGAGCAAAGAGAAAGAGAAAGGATAAGAACAAGGGAGAAAAATCTAAGAAAACATTGCGGGATCCACTAGAGTTTTCTAGTCCGGCCCCAAAGACACTGAGGCATTTGAATCCAGAGCCTCATCTGATCACCTTCTCCCCCTCCATGCTTCTCTCCAGAGCTGGTAAGTCTGAGGTTTCACTTCTCTTTTCTACAGGAGAAGCATTCTTCTCAGCCTCCTCCTGTGGCATCATCTTTTAGGTCTTCCTATTCATTGAAGAGTCTTTTTGAAGCAGATGTTGACAGGATAATGCAGAAGTTCCTTTGGATTCCGAACCAGTTGGGGGTCATCTTGGTGTTGACCTTACTGGGGGCGCTGGGTACAGTCCTGAATCCTCCATTGGTTTCTTCCATTCCAATCCAGCTATCAGCCCCAAAGCCCACAGATCCAAGTCTGCTCAGTGGAGTACTGGCAATGGAGCTTGATAGTCTTTTCAGTTTTGACTCTGATGGTTTCCCTTACTTTTTTGACACCGGCAGTAGCAGATTGGGATGTGTCTTGGAGCTGAAGTGCCAGAGCCAAAGCTCAGGGGTCAGTTTGACTCTGGCATTTTTAAAGCTGATCCTATGCTTCTGTGCCTTGGCACTTCACTTAATAGCTCAGTACTGTTGTTGGCTTTGGAGTCAGGCTGAGTTAACACTGAGGGTTCCCCCTTTTTTTCAGCATATTGGAAGGAATACTTCCTCAGCTTCAGTTGCAGAATTTGCTTTTGAGGCATTCAAAAGGGTTCTCTGCAAGTTAGGAGAGGAGGTGTCTGTAACATGTTGGGCTCTGTCTTTACTTCTTTTGGAGTTTATCCATATCTGCTTATCCTGACTGATAGGGACAGTCAACTTCTTTTAGCATCGAGGGTTCTCACCATGCAATTTCCCCATCAGATTGTGAGCTTTTTCCCAAAACTCATATGGAAAGATTCTGAGGAAATGGATTTTTTTAGAGAAGACATTTGGACTCATCCCCAGAGTCACTCACTGAAGACACAGACTTTGATGAGGGAGAGGTTCCCCACAATGTCCTGTTGAAGATGTCTCCTTCAGAGACATTCTAGAATTGATGAAACATTGGGGAAGGGGGAGTTGGCCCTCCAAAGCTCCATCTCCTGAGGAATTGATGTTCCTTGAAGGATTTGGGGCTGGCTCTTCTACCTCCCAGGTGGTTCCACCCACTGATGAATTTATTGACCTAGTTTCTCATTGGACATGCAGTGCTGGAGCCAATGCTATGTAAACCTGATACAATTTTTGCAGCCCCTAATGACAGGGTCACACAGGAGCAAGCGCCTGCTGGTAGATTCCATGGTTGTGGCAGCAACCACCAGGGAAGAGCTGTCCAAAGAGAGCACATTGGTGCATCCTCATAAAAGTGTGTCCAGGGCTTTAAATAGATTTGGGATATGGATATATGCCTCAGTGACGTTTGCACTTAGAACACTGAATTACCTGACTCATATGACACACTTTCAGAGGGACTTGGTGAATCACTGGCCAAGTCCACTCAGGTAATCTTCCTGCAGACATCCAAAAGTCTGTAGAGTTCCAGGGGTCTACCCACCAGTCAATGTTTAATGTTTCTGTGCATCTGCTTTGCAGTGCATCTTATGGTACAGCCAGGGTAACAGACACTGGCACTGCTGTTCACTGACACACCCAGATGCAGTTATGTGACTTCTCTGAAGGCTTCAAGCCATCTTTCTTTAATATTCCCATTGATAGCACAACAGTGTTCAGACCTCAAGTGAAAAAACTCTTACCAGGAGAGAAGAAGAAGGCAAGACCCTGTCTGTAGTCAAAATCCATTGTTCTATATCACAAGATACCTTCTCCCAGAACCATAAAGGGGGCAAAACAGTGGTTCCAAATATCCCAGGGATTTGGCAGGGATGCTCCTGCAGACAGCTCCCCCCAGGGCAGAGGGGGAGTAGTTATGATGGACATTGCCAAAGAGCTAGACAGCAGAATCAGAGGTTTCACTTTCCTTTCATGGAGAAAGCCTTCCATTGTTCGCAAATGGCTGCACTCTGGAGGCAGTGGGAGGGCATATATCCTGCACCCTCAAGCCTGGTAGGCCATTATTCAAGAGACTTTATTTCCCTTCCTCAGAAAAATAAGAAAATTCCCAATGTTCCACCCAGTCCAATGGAGTTAGCAGCATCAGAATAAAAAAGGTGCTAGAAAACAGAGTCATCCAGCAGGTTCCCTCCCAGACTAATCAGGATCTGGAGTCTATTCAGCATACTTTTTAGTTCAGAAAAAAAAAACTGGTGACCTAAGGTCAATATTGGTCCTAAGCCCCCTCAATCAGTTTATGAAACAGACAAAAATACTAATGGAAGTGGTACAGTACATTCTGCCTCTCCTGAGGAAGAGGGTCCACAGATCTCCAGGATGTATACTATAATACCAAGATAGTAAAGCAATCCAGGATATTCTCTGTTTCTGTCTCGGAGCCAATCATACTCAATTCATAGTGCTGCCATTTGGCCTCCCCACAGCCCTCAGTGTATTCACCAAATACATGATAATGGTAGCAGCATATCTCAGGCTGCAAGAGTTCCAGGCATTCCCATTTCCAGACAAGTGGCTCCTTACAGCACCAACAAAGGATATGCTAACAATAAAGCGACCTCTTGCTCCACATTGCCATGCGAGCAGGATTCACAGTGAGTCTTACCAAGAATCAACTAACACCAGCAAACAGAATTTATTGGATGCCACCTGGATACTAGCCCAACTTTCAAAATCCAGAATCAGGCTTTCAGAGGTTCTTCACCATGCTTGTCCTCCAGTAAGACTTGTTCCCTGGCCTTTGGTTTTGATGGCTGCTTCGATCACTCTGGTTCCACAAACAAGGTATGACAAGAGTCCTGGAGTGGACTGTTTCTGTTCAGTGGTCCCTAATGTCACACTCCCTTCATGCACCAATCCACGTTACATCAATTTGCAGGGAACACATCAGTTTGTTGATCTCCCCATAGTGTCATGGGGTTGACTGTTCCCCCCCCACCACCACTGTAACCACAGACGCTTTCCTTCTCAGTTAAGGAGTCATTTAGAAAAGAAGACTGTTCAAGGTTCTTAGTCAACAACAGAGGCCAGTCTTCACTTTAGTGTCTTGGAGAGGAAGGCAGACCTCCTAGTGCTGCAGGCATTTCAGGACTCCCTGTCTGAGGATGTGATCCCTATTAAGATGGACAACATGGTGGTAATTTGGTATATCAACAAGCAAAGAGGAATCCGGTCATGTCCACTGTGCTGAGAAGACATGTGAGTGTGGCACTGGGCGATGTATTCCTATCACTTTCTAACTGCAGTGCACATCCCGTGGACTTCCAGTCTTTTCATGGAAAGCTGAGCAAGTCTTTTCTTATGTCTCATGAGTGGTCTCTCAATGAGACAGAGGCAAGCAGATTTTCAATCACTAGGGTCATCTTTGCTTTGATCTTTTTGCTTCATACCTAAACAGAAAGTGCAGCATTTACATTGTCCTGATCACAAGGGATGCTGAAGTCCACAATTGGCCCTGGATCTCCTTTATGAATTCCCCTTCTTCTGATTACAAACTTTCTTCAAAAACCAGAAGGTGCAAGGCCAGAGTCATTCTCATTGTCCTCTTTTGGCCCCAGCAAATTTGGTTCCCTTTCCTCTGATTTCATCTAGTACATCCTCCCTGGATGTTGGTCCCATGTCGAGATCTTCTTCATTACCTGTTCAGTCAGCTTCACTGGGACCTGAAAACAATGAAGCTAACTGCATGGTTTCTCCAATTTTAATAGTGGCCAGGGATGCCAGGCTGTCTGCTCCAGTTATTCAAATTTTATCTTCTTCACAGAAACCAATTACAGGAAAATGTATCTTAGTAAATGGACAAGGTTTACCATATGTGATTCCTCCAGTAGTTTGGACCATTTCTCAGCCCCACTTCCATCAATTTTAGAATTTTTAGTAGAGTTGCTTTACAAGAGCTCCAGCTTCTACACCATCAAAGACAGTTTGTGGCTAATTTGAATTTTCACATAGGGCAGAACCAGACTTTTATTGCTTCCCTAAAGATTTCCAAGGCTTTCCTAAAATAAACATTTCTTTTACAACCCTCAGTCAGTGATCCAGTTCCTCCATGGGATATTACTATCATGCTTTAAGCTTTGACAAAGCTTCTGCTTGAATGTATATCTACTGTAGGTATAAAAAATTCTGTCTTGGAAGACAGTCTTTTTGGTGACTGTCACATCTTCAAAGAGAATTTCAGAGTTGCAAGCCTTTTCTCATAAACCTCCATATCTGTTTTTCCATAAAGACAGAGTATCTTAGAAAACAAATCCATATTTTCTTCAAAAGGAGGCATCTGAAACAAATCTTAATCAAACTATCACTGTACCAGTATTTTTCCCAAGGTTTGCCAACAAATGGGAATATATTTTACATTTGCTAGATGTTCATTGCCAACTCAGATTTTATTTACACAGGACAAAAGATATCAGGAACTCTGATCAACTCTTCTTGCCTTTTCAAAAGCTAAATTTGTGCAAGGAATTTCTAAAGTAACTGTGTTCGGATAAATTTCCAACTGCATAATTTTTGTATATGAAAAATTTGGACTTACTTTACATGGCAAACCAAAGGCTCATTCTACCTGAGTGGTAGCTACTTCCACTGCTCTTACTGGCAGGGTTCCTATTGATGAGATTTGTGTTGCATCTACTTGGTGTACTGTTCGTCCCTTTGTATTGCACTACCAGTAGGAAGTACAATACAGATGCTGTACATCCTTGGGTTCCATCATTCTCAGGAATATCCCTCCATGATTCCACCCATGTACTTTGGTAGCTTGGGAATCTGTCTCAAAGGTTTAATCAGAAAAAACAGACATCAGATGCAAAAGTTATGTACATACCATAATGCTAGATCCATGTTTTCTTGAGTTCATGCTGCTCAAATTCCCTCCATCCATCCCCCAGCCTAAATTGTCATTTTTAGATCCTGGTTGAACAGCAGGACCTGACAAAAGGCTTTGTCTTTGGACAGGCTTTTTCTTTCTGTTCTTCATGGTTCCATCATTACTGATCATTATATCAAGTAGGTTCGCATTGGTTTCATGGGATTAAATCATGTTAACTGTAAGCAGGCAAATGCAATTTAAGGTATTCTGGGGAACCGAGAGAATTATGGGTGGGAGAGGATTCAGAGTTCTGGACCCAAACTTCTGAAAAAGTAACTAGGTTGGATCTAGTCAGATTCAATAACCCAAAAGTTGAACCGGATGACAAGACGGATCTAGTGTTATGGTAAGCACATAACATTCCTTTCTCCCTTATTTTCACTCTGATCAAGGGAGAGTACCAAAAACATCCTCACAAGCAAAATTTACCCACTCAAGATAGGGATTATTTGAAACATACCAGCCTGCAAAGAGAAAACTCCGTGGTATCCCAAAAAGTCTCATAAAGCCCAGTATGCAACAAATACTGGGTCAAAAACAAACCAAGCAGAAACTTCGCACTGTGGAGGGTGTGAAGTTCATTCTTGAAGTATGTTATGCACCTAGTTCACTAATAAAAATTGAACTTTAAAATGTTTACTACAAACTAATGAATTCACCTCCATGAATGCCAAATGCAGTTGAGTTAAAAATGGAATATCCTTTATTGAAACACACACAAAACCTGAAAACACTCCATTTGTCTGCTTGAATAATAGAAATTTTAACACCTTTTAGGCAGCCTTTTTTACTGAGGAAGTGCAGCAGGCAATAAAGGAGGCTAAAAACCTGCTACTAGAAAAATATACGGGTGCAAGCAGAAAAGATTTTCTAGTTGGTGCCAGTCCAAGAACCAAGAACCTTTTAGGGCCAGGTTGCATCTGGTTCTTGATTATTTTTGTGAGGTACTGTCCACTGACCTTTCTTACTCTGCTATCAACATTCATCTATCAGCCTTTTCTAGATTTTCTATGACCAACTCACTCCAGCAACACTTACTGCTTTTGTCATCTCCACCTTGGCTACAGCATGGATACTTAACTCCAGTCCTGCTGATTCCACTCCACCTGTCTAGAAAGAAGGCACTTATCAAGGAATCCTTGCTGTTTCCATGGGCACACTTTATGCCTTAGCTAATAAGGGATGAACTTGTAGTGGCTACCAGTTGTTCCTCATACAACCCTCTTACCTCTCTGGTTTCCACTGGTGTAGTCCTGTCTGCTGCCACAAACTGGGGTCAGTCATATCCTCATCATCCAGTGTTCGATATGGACATAGAAGTACCATCTTTTCTAGGGCCTGAAGAAATTCTAGGAGATTTTCCTTGGGGTAACCAAGGCAAGAGAACACTAGACCAATCAGACTTCCCTCCATTGAGATGATCTTCTTCCACAGGGGAAAAAAAACAGGAGCTTAAACATTGTATGTTATGTTGTCCTATCTTACTGTAATTCTTGCTGGTTGGGTTTGAAACCGAGCATTGTTTCCGACTCGGCTGAATACAAAAGCTTCAGAGCTTCAACTGGCACGAGGCTAACCCCTGTCCCATGATGCATCTGGTAAAATCCCCAGATCTTGTTTGCCACTCAAGTGACCGGGATGTCTTCTGACTGGCTCATTGGCTGAGTACATTTTATTTCACATTTTTCTACAGTTTTTGTCAGTTTTCTGTCTTATATTGTGCGATAGAGTTAGATAAAAATCCTTCTGACTTTCTGTGGGTTGCTTTTCCCTTTGTTTCTGTGAGAGACCCATTTAAGTTAGAGGGCTCGTGATGCTATTTAACTTAGAAGGCCACTTCCCATCCCTGTGCCTTCCTTCCTTTGGAGATTCGGTTTATGTTAGAGGATTCACCATTGTTGGGTTTGTGTGTGTTCTAGTGATAGCTTTTAGTGTATCAAGTAGTGGTTAGATCCGTCCTCTGATGGTTTTCTTACAGCTTTCTGCTGAAAGCTTTTTGGGTGTGTATTGAACTTTTGGTGTGGTGTCAGTGGTTCAGTAGGCTCCCATTTCTTTGGAGTAGTTTATTTAGTGTGTTAAATTAGTAGTTAAAACCTGTCCATTGCTGTTTTTTTCTTACAGCTTTCTGCTGAAAATTAATCTGTGTGCATTTCAGCTTCTTGTGTGTGTTAGTAGTTAGTAGGCTCCTGTTTTCATGGAGCAGATTATAGTTAAAAGTTTAAAGTCACAGTTTAAAAGTATATATTTAAAAAAAAAAGAATTTCATATAGTTTTCCTTACTTCTTGTGGTTTATACTTTGTTCTTTGAATATGTTGAAGGAAAAGGAAAAAGAGCCTAAAGAACATAGGCAGTCTGGTTTCAAGAAGTGAAATCAATGCACTCAAAAGATGTCAATAATGGATGGGCACACCATTTGTTTATATAGTTTGGGTGCCATCCACTTACAAGACCCTTGCACTGTTTGCCATGGGTTCAGCAGCAGGGTCCTTCAAGAGCGTAGAAATAAATTGGTGGTCAGGGGTTTATTAAAAGGTCCGTTCCAGGAATCATTGGAAGGATTTCAAAGCTCCAAGCCTTCTTCTTCTTCCCATTCAGATTCCAAACTACATGCTGTTTCGGCTTCAGAGCCTCCTAAAAAAGTTGCTGCTTCAGAACCGAGGGCTCTTGGTTCCAACAAAACAAAATCAACCTCTCCGGGCCCATCAGTATGCTTGGAGCCAGTAGAGTTACCAGTTAGGAGACGGTCTCTTGTGTTGGAGCCGATATCTCCGACCTTGAGCTGGCCCATTTTGGAGAGGGCCAGATCTCCTTCATTATCCTCCCATTCCTCCAGGAGTTTATCTGATGACGATGTGGAGTCAGTGGCAAAGAGATTGCTTAAGACTTCTGTGCTGGCTAAAATTTTATTGTCTCCGACCCCGAAGGACTCGTGACCGTCCAAGGCACCGTCTTCAATTCCCCCTCTGACCCCTTTGGTGGTTTCGGAGCCAGAGAGTGTGGATCCGATAGCAGTGGAACCAGGACCTCATTCATGATCATCAGTTCCAGCTTCTGCTCTAAAGTCTTTGGGTTCTTGGGATCTCTAGGAGCTGATGCTCACCCATTGGGTCCAGGGAGGGGAGTCGACGCAAACAGTTGTCCGAGCCAACTCTACACCTCGGTGCCTCGCCGAGGTTAAGCTCAGTTCCTACATCAGCTTCGGAACTGCCCACTCCACCTTGGAGTCGATCCTCAGCATCTTCGGAGCAGAGGGTCTCTTTGGTGTGGACTGAGGGGGATTATGAGCTGATGGAGAGAGTGCTATCATCCCAGACAACTCCACTCTCTGAGCCATTCTCTCTTCCCTCACAGGCTCCAGTATTGCTCTCTTCTTCACCCACCCCCCTCGAGCGTAGAGATCCAGAGCCCCAGGAAGTCCCTGTGGGCAACACTGCCTCCTCCAAAATATCTCCAGAGTATCCCTCTAAGGAAGTCCCTCATAAGAGACTGTGCAAGAAGAAGCACATAGACTCCCCTGAGTCGGTTACATCGGACACTGATCTGGATGAGTCTGCAGGGTCCCAACAGCCCCCCTCTGAGAATGTCTCTTTTGCTGACATCTTACAGATCCTGAAATAGTGAGGTGGCTGGAAGCCCACTAACTCTTCAGAGGATTAATTGGTGTACCTGGAGGCTTTTGGATCTCACCCTTCCTCCTCCTGGGTGAACCCCCCCCCCCCCATGATCAGTTATGTAATGTGATATCACATAAGGCCTGGACTTCCCCGGATACAGTGGAACCGGTTCCGTGGAGGCCAAACAAATTTATTACAGCCCCTACTGAAAAGGAGTTTCTTACCAAAGGAGTCCCTGCAGATGCAGTGGTGGTGGTGGCAGTCACTAAGAAGGAGTTATCGGAGACCTCCTCCTCTGTTCATCCACCCAACAAGGAGTCACGGACTATAGACAGATATGGAAAGCATACCTTTTCTTCAGTGACCTTTACCCTATGGTCGCTGAATTACCTGACCCATTTTATGAGGCTTCAAAGGGATCACCTCAAAGAGCTAGGAGATACCCTTCAGGCTACTGTAGCTTCAGGGACTGCAGACAAAGTTTCTTCACAGCTCTCCACCCTCAACTCTATTGTCAGTTCCTCCATGAGACTGATTTCATATGCAGCTGATAGGGTGAGCAGAGCAGCAGCTACAGGAATTTCCCTAAGGAGACATTCCTGGATGCATCTTTGCAATTTTGCTGAGCCCTTCCTTCACCAATACCTCTTTTGATGGTTCATCCCTTTTTTTTGGACCCAAGGTGAAAGATACTTTAACCAGGTTCAAGCAAGAAGGGAGAACCTCATCTGACATGGGAGCTCATTTTTCTGCTCCATCTAGACCTTATCCCAAAGGTCAGAAGGATAGGAAGATGTGGTTCCATAAGTCCCAAAAAGGTTTCTCTGATGCACATGGTGACACTTCCCCCAGGGGCAGAGGGGGAGGTGCTAACAGAAGATGCTGACCTTGCAGCAGAGGGGGTATGCAGAATCAGGGGTGACAGAGATACGTTCTCTGGGAGGCCCTTCCAGCACTAGCACTCCTGAAAGAAGGCCCGACTGCTTTTCTCTGGAGGCAGTCAGGGGATGTTTGTCACTGTACCCAAACGCCTGGCTAGAGATCTCCCAAGCCAAATGGGTACAGGCAATCATATCCAGAGGATATTGCATCCCCTTTTCTACTCCCCTCCCATAAACAAGTCCTTGCCAGATGTTCCACCTGGTCAAAAGGACTGCGCAACACTCACGTTGGTAGAAAAAAAAGTCATCCAAGATGTCCCCGCAGACCAGATTGGATCCAGAACTTACTCAAGGTTCTTTTTTGTACCAAAAAAAGACGGGACTGGAGACCTATTCTGGATCTCAGCAAACTAAACAAATCAGTAAAGAAATCAAAGTTCTGGATAGTGATACTGCAGTCAATATTTCCCTTTATAGGGAAAGATGATTGGTTGTGCTCAATAGATCTCTATTACTGCATAAAAATGGACAAGCGGTTGAGGAGATATTTACGCTTTCGGCTGGGAGCCAGTCATTACCAGTTTCGAGCCCTGCCCTTTGGCCTCACTACAGGCCCCAGAGTGTTCACCAAATGCATGGCAGTGGTCACTGGTCACTTGAGATGTCAGGGATTCCTGGTGTTTCCATACCTAGATGACTGGCTCCTGGCCGGCACCACCAAGCATTCTGCAGGCGAGGGACAAAACTATGCTTCTTTTTACCAGACTAGGCATTACAGTAAACTTAAAAAAATCTGCCTTGTTGTCTTCACAGCATATTACTTTCTTAGGCGCAGAACTGGATTCAAAGCAGATGGTGGCAAAACTTAACCCTGAGAGAATTCAGTCCCTTCATCATCAAATCAAGATATTGATATCGAGAAGAAGGGTTCAAGCCAGGGTTCTGTTACAGGTTCTGGATACCAATGGCAGATGCAATTCTTTTAGTTCCCCTAGCTTGTCTACACATGCGGGTTCTACAGTGGTTACTGTTTGCCCAGTCGTCCATGCAGGATTGCCTCTATCACCCCAGATAATCATTATGGAGTCATGCAAGAAAGAGCTTCTTTGGTGGTTACAGACAGAACAGTTGTACCTAGGCTGCCCTTTTGTTTTTCCACAACCAACAGCAGTACTGACCATGGATGTTTCCCAGATCGGGTGGGGTGGGGGGGCATTATCTGGGAATGACAGTCCAAGGGGTATGGCAAGAACACGAGAGCCGCTTGCACATCAGTGTCCTAGAGATGAGAGCGGTGCTGTATGCGTTGCAGGCTCTTCAAGACTCTTCCAATAGAAACAGTTGCAATTCAAACAGACAATATGTCACAGTACATAAACAAGCAAGGAGGAACCAAGTCGTATCCCCTATGTCGAGAGGCACAATGAGTATGGCAATGGGCAGTCGCTTCTCAACCTTTTCTGATAGCAATGCATATCCTGGGGAAATCCAACATGACAGCAGACAAACTCAGCAGAGCGATTCTGTTGCCTCACGAGTGATCCCTCAAACCAGATGCTGTGGAAGAGATCTTCCAGAAATGGGGCCAGCCTTGCTATGATCTTTTCGTCACCTCCATGAATGCCAAATGCAGTAGATACTTTGCCCTCATTCCCACTCTGGGGAAGTCACCAAGGGATGCACTTGCTCACAATTAGCCCCTGGGACTACCTCTATGCCTTTCCCCCCTACCCCTTAATACCCAAAGTACTTCAGAAAGCCAACATGTTGAAAAGTACTATGATTCTCATTGCACCTTGCTGGCCTTGACAAGTTTGGTTCCCCTTTCTCTGGACTCATTTACTGGAGGAACCATGGATTCTGGACCCAGTTCCAGACTTTTTGACCCACTCATCAGGAGCATTCCATCCATCCATCCAGACCCTCAAGTTGACTGCATGGCTGCTTCAATTCCACGTTTAGCCAGGTGTTACAAATTTTCCCTCGCAGTTAAACATATCTTGGTCTCTTCCCACAAACTGTCTATGAGGAAACTATATTCAAGTAAATGGAAAAGATTTTCTTATTGGGCTGTTAAACACAATGTAGAACATTTTATGGCCCCTATTACCGCCCTTGTAGAATTTCTCTCCAAACTTTTTGATGAAGGAGTGGCAGCAGCTACTATCAGAGTTCAACTGGCAGCTATCTCTAACTTTCATACTGGTGAGATGGGAATGCCTATAATGTCTCACAGATTATGTAATGCCTTTCTGAAAGGTACATTCTTACTCATACCCCCAATCAGGAAACCTTCAGCTCCTTGGGACCTTAATTTTCTGCTATCTGCACTAGTTTTGCCAACCTTTGAACCTGCAGCATCTTGTGATGTGAAATTTTTATCCTGGAAAACTCTTTTCTTTGTAGCTACTACTTCTGCCAGATGGGTGTCAGAACTTTAAGCTCTCTCTATACGCCCGCCTTATATAGTATTTCACAAAGACAAGAGTATCATTAAGAACTAATCCCTCTTTTCTACCCAAAGTTTGTTCAGAAAATAATCTAAATCAATCTATAGATTTGCTTGTGTTCTTTCCAAATTATACCGGCAAGGCAGAGTATAACACAGACAACTCTGCTTCTATTTGCATAGGACAATGATTTCAGAAAGTCGTATCAGATTTTTTGTATCCTTTTCAGACAAAAGAAAAGGATTGCCTGTTTTGAAAGTGATTTTTTCTAAATGGCTTACAGATTGCATTTCCTTTTCATGCACAAAGAATAGCAGACAATTATCAGGCAAAGTAAAAGGTCATTCCTCGAGAGCGGTTTAACATCCTCTGCTTTTCAGGCTAGGCTTCCCATGGACACTATTTGTGCAGCCGCGACATGGGTGAGACCTCATAACTTTACTACTCATTACAAAGTAGATGTGGCATCCCAGAACAGGTCTTCCTTTGGTTCCACTGTATTGAGGAGTCTTTTCTCTTGAGCCACCCTAGGGTAAAGATGCTAGGGACACTGTCCCAACCAGCAAGAATTATGGCGAGATAGGACAACATAAGATTAAAAAGTTATGTACTCATTATAATGTTCCATGTTTGTTGTCCATCTTGCCTATTTTCTTGCGTTCCAGCCACCTTCCCCCTCCTTCATTGCTGGAGGAACGGGTGGATAATCTTATTGTTATGTATATAGTTATGATGGTTTGGAGTCTTTGATTCTTTTTTCTAGAAAATTGCTATGTTCTAGTATGTGAGTATACTAAGTTAATGTTTCGCTTGCAAACAAGATCTGGGGGTTTTACCAGATACATCATGAGATATGGGGTTAGCCTTGAGCCAGTGGAAGCTTTTGTATTCGGCCGAGTCAGAACCGATGCTCGGTTCCAAACCCAACCAGCAAGAATATAGGTGAGATGGACAACAAACATGGAATGTTATGGTGAGTCTATAACTTCTTATTATCTGAAGAATTAATTACATTTAAGAAAGATAATTTTCTTACTTTAGCAAAGCATGCATTATACACTATGAATTCTTTTGTCCAGAAACCATTATAGGTGGGCATCCTCTGTAAAGAATGTTCTCAAGAAACAGGGTCTGATGATTCTGATTATGACAGAAATAGGGCCTCTTCTCCTTCAGATTCACAAACCCAATTTTCTGACTGTGAGGAAAATATTAACTCTTTCCTGCATGTGGAGGAATTTTTCTTTAATCAGACCATTGCCAGGATGTATGAGGTAGATTTATGGGAACAGATAAATGATCCAGTGTTGGCTATTTTCATCATTTCAACTGTGGTTTGTTAGATATGACTGGATCTGACCTCTGCATTGATCTTGAAGCTTTTTTGTTCCAGGGATTTGACTCCACCTACCTACCCATAATTCTCTAGCTTCCACCCATTTGCCTGCCTGAAGTGTTTGATGATGCATCCAAGGGCTCCTTTTTGCATATCCTTGTGGTACTTTTCTCCAACTCCTCCCTTACTAAAAGAGTTTTACTTTTTCTGGATAAGGATATAATTTATATTTAATATTTTCTTAGAAAGTTTAGGTATTTAGATAATAGTTAGTATTTCTCACAGTTAAGTGTATTTTTTCATAGAGTTTTATAGAAGTGTTTATATGTGTATAGTAGTGGTTAGTATGGTTGTGCTTTGGGTGAGAATTATTTACTAGCTTTTCTCCCCAAGCCTCTGCCTAAAATGGGTGCTCACCCAGTCTGACTTTTCCAGTGAACAAATGTAAAATAAATAAATACATAAAATAAATTGTTTAGTCAGTTAATAATAATAATTATTATTATTATTATTTGTGTGTGCTAATGTGTTTTATCTTATTCCTTATGGCTGATGGTCAGGGACTTAAAAAGTGTAGAGAGTGTGGGCAAAAGCTGCTTCCCAGTACCCATGCTGCCTTTGTGCATACTGCTTAGGGAAGCCCATTTGGATACTTCTTGCCAAGCTTGCACTTTCTTCATTGCTAGAGCTTACAGAACTGGCATGAAAAATTGATAGCTAAGGGACTTCTTCCTCCCCAGACAGGGTCTGCCATCCCTACTACTTCCTCTTCCACTTCATCTCTGAAAACGAAGGACAAGAAAACCAGGGAGAAACTAGATACAAGCAAAAGAGAAACCCAAGGAAAAGTCAAAGGAGAAAAGGGACTCTGAGAAGTCTTGTAAAGGGTCTCCAGATCCTTCCCAGTCATCACAATTGAATCCTAAGGTTCCGAGGCTTTCAGAGCCAGCAGTTTGTCAAGGCAATGTGTCTCCAACTTGGCCCAGGTTCTCACCAGAACCAGTCAGCCCAGACTTCACTCTCCTACTCTTCAGGAGAAGTGCTACTCCAGACCACTGTTGGTGGCATTGTCATCCCAGTCTTTAAGGAGTTGACAAAACATAGACAGAATGATGAAAAAATTCCTCAGAATGCAGGTGTAGCTTGGGGTTCTCTCAGTACCATCTTCTGGGAACATACCGAGTGCTGGTCCTTCTAACCCTCCTTTAGCTCTTTTCTGGTACCGGTTCACCTGTAGTTTTGGGCATGATCTGCCCTGGAGCACATTTGTTGGAACTGATAGTTTAATTAACTTTGATACTGAATGGTTCCCTTTTCCTTTTGTGTCTGACATGTTTGGACTCAGAAAATCCATGGAGCCGAAACTTCAGTGCAGCCACTCGGGGCGAGAGTTCAACCCTGAATTTGTCGGAGCCATCTCTTCCCCTTGGGTTTTGGCACTAGATAGCTCACCACTGAGATCAGTCTTGGGATACAGACCCATCAGTTTCAAGGTTTCCATTCTTTTTGAGGTCAGGAGTGAGCCTATGCAACTGATGGCTTCTTTGGCCTTCAAGGCTTTCCATCGGGTTTTGTTGATGTCGAGGGAAAAGGTGCTTCCTTTAAGGTCAGTGCAATCTGAACTCCAGCTTGGATCAGCTTCTGCTTCTCATCCTTCTGTCTGACAAAGACAGTTGGCCCCACAAGCTTCCCAGGTTTCCAGCTGTGTTAGTTCCCAGTCTGATTCTAAACCTTCTGATATTCTTCTCTGAGATGGTTTATAGAAACAGACATGCAAACAGAAGCACCTAGACTCTTCACCTGAGTCTGTCA
Source organism: Protopterus annectens (assembly GCF_019279795.1). Taxonomy (NCBI): domain Eukaryota; kingdom Metazoa; phylum Chordata; order Ceratodontiformes; family Protopteridae; genus Protopterus; species Protopterus annectens. The sequence continues at coordinate 1,995,614,226 of NC_056726.1, read as the reverse complement.
CAGAAAAAATGGATTTAGATGAGGGTGAAGGCTTCCCAAGATCCACCTCTGAGTATGTCACTTTTGGTGAGATACTAGAATTGATGAAACAGAGAGGGGATGGTCCATAGTTAGCCCTTCTCAAAATAAACCTTTGTTCCTGTAAGCCTTTAGATCCAACTCATCTTCCTCAAGGGTGGTACAGCATGTTGATCCACTCATTGATCTGATGACTGACTGGGCATTGAAGGATCTTGACATGGAGGAACCTTTCCCTAAGAAACTGGACAAAAGTTTCTTCTCCCCTGTAGACAGGAAACATTTGAGTAAAGGCCCTGTGGTAGATGTGATGGTTGTAGCAATGGTCATGCTACAGTCCATTTTGCCTCTATTGAGACAGGATGAATGGATGTGTTCAATAGACTTTAAGGACGCATATTATCATGTAAAAGTAGCGAACCATTCAAGTATGTTTCTTTATTTCCAGCTGAGAGCCAACCAGTATCAATTCAGAGCTCTAACCTTTGGATTCAACACAGCCCCCCAAGGTTTTACCAAAACTCATGGCAGTAGCAGCAGCAGCATACTTGTGCCTTCTAGGGATTCATGTTTTCCCACATCTTGATGATTGGCTCCACACAGCTAGAAACAGCAATATCTTTATTGTATCATTGGGACCTTTTGCTCCAACTGTTTTAGAAGGTAAATATCACTGTCAACACCCCAAAGAGTCAGCTTACACCTTCTCAACTAATAGAATTTATCGGATGCCACCTGGACACAAGCTTACAGATTGCCTACCTTCCAATGTCCGGAATTTTCTCTCTGCATCTCACACTACACGCACGTTTTCCACCCCTGTTTCCTCCAGCAAGGCTATTCCTTCGACTGTTCAGTCTCATGGCTTCCACAATTCTCATGATCTCTCTTGCCAAATACCTTATGAGGGTCCTCTAGTGGGCGTTAGGGGTCTCAAAGAATCCATATATTCCACATCAAAATAAAATTGACTGAGATCTGCAGACAGTGCATATCTTAGTGGATAATGTCTCCTTCGGCGATAAATGGGAGATGATTCCAAACAAGTTCCCCAGCAACAGTTGTGACAATAGATGCTTCCCTTCTAGGGTGGTGGTGGGCCATTTCAAAGGGAAGATGGTTCAGGGCACTTGGCCACACATAGAGGTCAATCTTCATATCAGTGTTTTAGAGATGAGGGCAGTCCTAGCAATGGAGGCCTTTCAGGAAGTCTCCCCAGAGGTGTGATTCTAGCATGGACAGGCAATTTGTCAGTAGTATGCTACTTCAGCAAAAAAAAAAAGGAACCCATTCTTATCCTTTATGCTGTGAAGTCATGTGAATCTGGCAATGGGCAATGTCTTCACACTGCTTCCTTGTAACACTGCATTTTCTGGGGTCATCCAGTGTTCTAGTGGATAAATTAAGCAGGTCTATCCTAATGCCTCATAAATGGTCCTTCAAACCATCAGTGACAAACTTGATCTTCAGTCACTGGATCTAGCCTTGCTGCAATATGTTTGCATCTCAACTAAACCACAAGTGCAGCAGCTACTTTGCCCTGATCCATCCACAGGGACGGTCAGCGAGGAGTGCTCTGGTCCACAAATGGCCCCTGGATCTTTTCTTTGCCTTTCCCCCATTGCCTCTAATGAACAATTTTATACAGAAAACATATATCAGGGATGAAAGTACTTTTCTGTAAACCTCCTTATCTGATTTTTCATAATGCCTGTAATTATCTTGATACTCAGCTATCAGCACCTAAGAAATCAAATTTAACGTGTAAAATGCCTGAAGCTTAGAAGTAATGCTTTTGTCTTACCTAAAGTCGCATCTAAAGCTATTCTAAATCAGACCAAAAATTTACCAGTCTTTTTTCCATAATGTTCTAATAAAGGTGAACATGTGCTTCATTTGCTGGACATCCATCACCAACTCAGGTTCTTGTTCCATAGGACTAAGCCTTTCAGGAAGTCTGATCAACTTTTTGTGGCATTCTTCAAACAAAAATTAGGCAAAACAGTCGCTCAGGTTACTTTGTCTAAATGGTTATCAGATTGTGTAAAATAAAATGGGCTTACTCTTACAGTCTAAACTAAAGTGTCATTCCACAAGGCCTGTGGCCAAATCCATTGCTTTTGCTAGCAAACTTCCTGATGATGATGTCTGTGCAGCTGTTACTTGGTGAACAGTTCTTACATTTGTGTCATATTTTAGGCTGGATGAACAATCCAAATCTCTCTCATCCTTTGGCTCCACCTTTCCTTGATACCACCCAGGACTGTATGCTTGGAAATCTGTCCAACAGTTGAATCAGACAAAAACAGACAATACTGGATATGGAAGTTATGCATTTAATATAATGATAGATTCATGTTGTCTGATTTTCATGTGGTTCAACATTTCTCTCCCACCTGACCTCTGCCAAAATTATACTAATTAAACTCTGATGATCGGTCGACCTTGACATTCCCTGTCAATAAGCAGTAACCACTGCCAGTGTTTTGTTGCCATGTCATATCCTGGTTCATATCATGTAGAAAATAGCCAGAATAGCACCTCCTTTTTAATTGGGAGTTGAGTTTTTGTTGGCATTTTCATGTGTATTATTTATTTTTGAGGCAAACCTTGATCTGAGGGTAGCAGGGTGGACACAAGGGAATTATGGGTAGGAGAGGAGTCAGAACCTTGGAACCGAAAAGCTTCAAGACGGGTGTCGGGGATGGATCTGGTTGGATATGATAACCCACAGTGCAACCGGATGAAGATCAGACAGCATGGATCTATCGTTATGGTAAGTACATAACTTTTGATCTGATGTTGTCATTTTCATTCAGTCCTCAATCTATGGGTCTCAGATCCGACCCTTAGATACAAGTCAGCCAATCTCTTTAGATTTTTGCATCCAACTCTCAAGCTCCTCCATTTACCCATAATGCCCCTTACTTGCCAGATTACCTAAGATATTGTTTACTGCTCTAATGATTCAGTTGGAATTGCATTCTCTCAAGCTGTAGGGTGCCTTGCTAGGTTTTGTGCTCTCAAGCTGTAGGGTGCCTTGCTAGGTTTTGTGAGTAGATCAAGTTTATTTTCCTTTCAATTTTCTAACACTGATATATAGTTAGCCTTCCTTCCTTTACTCTTCCTACATTCGGATTGTCCATTTAGGTATCCTTTTTATACCATTGTTGGTACTAGGCCTTTCTACCTTTAAGTATTCTTCCCTTCCATTATTGGTAGTTAATCTATTTCTTTATCTTTACTTTCCAAAAAAAAACTTTCTTTGTTAAAAAAAAAAAAAAAAAACTTCTGGTAGAGTTTCTCTCTTCTCTCTTCCTTTCCTGTTGTTGTTGGGTTAGTTTCTTGGTATGGCTGACAAGCCAACTGATTTTAAGAAGTGGACTTCCTGTGGGCATACGATACCCAATTATGATGCCCATAGGGAGTGTGTATATTGCTTAGGCCCTTCTCACTTACAGCTATTGTGTGAGATCTGAGCAGGCTTTAATTCAAGGGTGATTAGTGATAGGAGGAATAAGTTGGTCCTGAAAGGCCTTTTATCACCTTCTTCTTCCTCTATTTCTTCTATTTCTGAGACTCGAATACCAGCTAAAAAGCATAAGCCACTGGAGCTGAAGGATCACTGGAGGCATTCTCTGGCTTGGTCCCCTGCTCCTGCTCTAAGTTCAGAACCACCCTCCAAAGTCCAAAAGGTGTGGGATTCGATGCCTTCCACAGCCCAAGATTTTCTTCGGAGCTGGCCTGTCCCAGACATAGGTCTTCATTTCTTCAGTAGACTCTTAGGAATTCATCCCATCCTCCTTCCACAATTTCTCCACTCATGTTCTCCTGTATTCTTTCTGAGGCAGAGTTGGACAGGATGATGACAAAATTTCTTAGAGCACAAATCCAGATGGGGTGTTGCCATCTCTGTCTCCCATTGGATCTGTGAGCCTTCAGCCACCTTTTCACGCCATTGTAACTCCTTCTCCAATCTGACCCATAGTTTCTGAGCCATTGGATCCAAAAGCACTGGCAGCTGAAGTCAAATCCGAGGATACCAACTTCTTCTTCGGATCCAACTTTGTCCGTGACCCGTTCTATGCCCATCAGTACTGAGCAGCTCTGGATCCAAGGGGGGTTGACTTTGATTCAGAGGTTTTCAGAGTCATTGCTTCCCCTCAGAGACTTGGCGCTGGACAGCTTGGTCCAATTCTGTTCTTGGAGGGGAGATCCAGGAGATGTGAAGAACTGCCTGGGCTGTGAGCTTCAGCTCCAGTGAGATTGTTTTCTGCCTCTCCTGGACACTCTGCCTTTGATGTAGTGGAAAGAGTGTTCTCCTGTCCCAGACAATCTTCTAGTATCACTTCTTTGGATCCTATACCCAGCCCTCCACTGGATTTGAGCTCTAAATCCCATCACACTTCCCCACAGGGACAGCCAGCCCATAAGAGCTTCCAGACAGTTCCTGTTCAGGAACACTGCTTCTCTTCAGATACCTCTCCAAAGCACCCCACTGAAGAAGTACACAGGAAGAGAATGTGGAAGAGGAGGCACTAAGGTTCCCCTAAGGAATCTTTAAGTGAGGTCACTGATTTTGATGAGGAGGAAGGGTCCCCTAGGTTCCCACCCGAGGATGTCTCCTTTGGAGACATTTTAGCGATCCTGCACCAGAAAGGTGGTTGGCTCTTCCTAAGAGGAGTCAGTGTTCGTGGAAGCCATCAGGTCTGGCCCATTTATGTCTTGGGTTTCTCCCCCGGGTGGATGACCTTATAGACCTTGTCTCCCATCAGGTGTGGAAGGAACCAGATTCTGTGGAGCCTATCCCTTGCTATCCAAGCAAGATTTTAGGAGCCCCCAAAGGCAGGCAGTAATGGAGTAAGGATATTCCTGTAGATGCTATGGTTGTGGTGACAGCCACCAAAAAAAACTAGCTGAACAGAGCTCCTCTGCCCATCCTCATCTAGGGTGTTGTACATGTTTGGAAGCTCGTTTACGGTTGAGTGACCTTTGCCTTATGGTTACGCAACTACCTGGCACATTTTACTAGATTACAGAAGGACTTGATCAAGGAACTCTGTCAGTCTACCCCAGCGTTCATGTCAGCAGAGGAAGAGAAAACTTATTCCTCCCAACTAGCCACCCTACAATCTATATCCAATGCATCCATGAGGTTAATATTTCAAGCTGCTGAAGGTTCCCCATGGGCCATGGTTCAGGCATAACCATAAGGAGACATGCCTGGATGAGATTGCATGATTTTCTGGAGCTCTTTAAATCCTCTTTCATCAATGTTCTTTTCAATGGATTTTCTCTGTTTGGGCCCACTATTAAGGACACACTTTCCCACAGTGAGAAAGTTGGAAGGACCTTGTCTTCTGTTGAAATCCGTTTCTCAACCTCACAAAGACCTTTCTTTAGGAATCAGCGCAGTGGTAAGAAAACATGGCTCAGAAAATCTCAAGGACCTTTTCAGGACTCACACCGGGATTTTTCTCCCAGATGCAGAAGGGAAAATAATAATGGAAGATGACATCGTCATGGCAGAAAGGGTCCATAGAACCAAGGGTGTTAGGATTCTTTCTTGGGCAGGCCCTTTTAGTGTTCCTGAAAGGTGGACCCAACTGTTTTTCTCTTGAGGCAGTCAGAGGGCATTTTATCTTACACCCAGATGCCTGGACAGCCATCACAAGCAATTGTTGGGTGCAAAGGATTATATCCAAAGGATAATTTGTTCCCTTGTCACAAAGATCCTCACAAAAGAGATGTCTTTCCAATGTTCCACCCAGTCAGAGGGGGTTAGGCATTAGAGATCCAAAAGCTGCTAGAAAAGAGAGTCATCCAAAAGGTCCCACTAGACCAAGCAAGATCAAGAATTTAGTCAAGGTTCTTTTTAGTGCCAAAAAAGTCAGGGGACCTGAATCCTATTCTAGATGTCAGTCATCAAAATCAGTTTGTGAAGATCTTCAAGTTCCAGATGGTCATGTTTCAGTCCGTTCTGCCTCTTCTACAGAAGGAAGACTTGATGTGCTCTATAGATTTTCAAGATGCATGCTATCACATCAAAATACACAGGTGCTCTCAAAGATATCTGCACTTTCAACTGGGAGCCAGTCATTACCAGTTCTGAGTACTGCCCTTTGGTATCACCACAGCCCCATTGGTATTCACCAAATGCATGGCAGTGGTGGCAGGTCATCTTAGACTGTACAAATTCAGAATGTTTCCTTATTTAGATGGCTGGCTACTCACTGCACCAACCAAGCATCTCTTGGAAGAGCCCATAGATTATTTAGTTAAATTATGTCCATTTCTAGGGATCACAGTAAATCTTTCAAAGTACCAACTTCAACCAGTTCAGGTCTAGGAGTTTATTGGAGCTTGTCTGGACACGGTCAGATGGTTCACATTCTTACTTCAAAACAGAATTCATTCCATAAAATTGCATATCAGGCAGATTTTAGACCATCCCTATCCTTCGGCCAGATTGGTTCTTCAAGCCTTAGGTTTAATGGTTGCAGGGATCACCCTATTAACCATGGCTTGTTTTCACATGTGAATTCTCCAGTGGACCCTGTCAGTACAATAGTTGATGCTTTGACATCAGAGCCTGTAAGGATTTCCTGCTTTGGTGGTTCCAATCCAATAAAGTTTGTCAGAGACACCAACTTTTCTTTTCTCCCCCAAAGGCCACGTTGACCACAGACACCTTACAGTTGGGGTGGGGGGCATTTCTTGGGATGGACTGTTCAGGGCAGTTGGTCCCCAGAATAGACCAGTATATATCAATGTCTTAGAGATGAGAGTTGTCCTATTAGCACTGCAGGCCTTTCAGAACTCTTTTCCCTCTAGGTATGATTGCTATCCAGGCAGACAATATGCCAGTGGTTTGGTACAGGGTGGAACCAGATCTTACCACCTTTGCCAAGAAGCAGTGAAAGTCTGGCAGCAGGTGGTCTCTTCCAACTTCTTTCCTGTAGCAATGTACATTTTGGGAAAATCCAGTGTCTTAGCCAACAAGCTCATCAGATCCATCCTCATGCTGCATGGGTGATCTCTTGATCCTGTAGTGACAGACTTGATTTTTCATCACTGGGGTCAGCCTTGCTGTGACTGCTTTGCTTCTGTCCTCAACAACAAGTGCAGTAGGTTTTTTCCCTAGTTTCCCCTCCAGGACAGTCACCAAGAGATGCTGTAGTCCACATTTGCCCCCCTGGTCTCCTGTTTGCTTATCCTCCCTTTCCTTTAATATCCAAATTTCTTCAGAAAGCACAATGGTTGAAGAGCAAGGTAATCCTCATTGCTCCCTTCTGGTCTCAGCAGGTGTGGTTCCCATTCCAATGGACTCATCTTCTATGTCCATCTTGGATACTGGACCCCAGTCCAGATCTCCTATTGCATCCATCAAAAATGATTCATCCGGACATTCAAGGCCTCACGTTAAGCACATGGTTTCTCCAATTCCAACGATGGCTAGACATTCCAGGCTTTCCACTCCAGTTCATCAGATTTTATCCTCCCAAAAGTTGTTTCTGAGTCAAACATGAATCAAGTAATCAATTTACCAGTATTCATTCCAAAATTTGACAATAAGGGAAAATACATGCTACATCATTTAGATGTACATAGACAACTTTGTATTTACCTCATAGAACAAAACAATTTTTAAAAACTCATCAACTATTTGCTTTCTTTCATAAAAACAAATTGGAAAAACCATTATGTAAAGTTACCTTAACTAAATGGATAACAGATTGCATTTCCTTTGTGTATTCTCTAAGAGGTTTGCCTTTACCTAGATCTTCAAAAGATCATTTGCATAGATCCATGGCTACACCATCTGCTTTTTAGGCCAGAGCTTAAATTAATAACATTTGTGCTGAGGCCACTTGGTCCATTTCCCATACATTTATTGCTCTTTACAAGTTGGACATCATTTTAAGGAACAGGGCTGCCTTAGGCTCAGTGATTCTCTGGAATATCCTTCCATGAGGGCCACCCAAGATTATCATAGCTGAGGACTCTGCCCTATATGTTGAAGAATGAATGAAAATGACAGCATCAGATATTAAAGTTATGTACTCACTACAAATATGCATCTGTGGTACCCATTTTCATTCTTCCTCAACTCCCCACCCTCCTTCCCCATATCCTTACCCTTTGAAAATGACCTGGTAAAGTATGTGGGAATCATTGTTCCCAGTCTGAGCCCCTTCTTTGTCTCTATCCTGTTTCTTTCTATTATTATAATTATTATTATTAGTTATGCCTGCTGGCATATTTAGCAGCAGCAAACTTGATCTGAGGTAATCTGGCAAGTAAGAGGCATTATAGGTAAAGGGAGGATCTCGAGATTCAGATCCAAAAAATCTAAAGAGATTGGCCAAGTCAGATCTGAGACCCATACCTTGAAGAAGAATTAAAATGGACAACACAGATGTATAGCTATGGTGAATACATAACTTTAATTTTCTTTGTGAATTGATAAGATATAATGATTTATTACAAATGGATATACCTCATTCTTCTGCCATTCCTCCTATAGTGCCAGCCTTGGAGGATGCATTGAATGCTGCCTATACTTACCCTGATACTCAGTTGTCAGTCCCTATGAAATCAGATATGTATGCTTCAGACTAATACATTTCTTTTCTCAAACCCCAGTTCAGTCTCTGCAGCCATAGCCAATATTTTATCAAACAACAAAGGCCAGGTCACCACTTTTATTAAAGCAGAAAACACTCTAGTGCCTCAACTCTGAAAAAGCCTTCATGGAGTAAAAAAACATAAAATCTCAGCATTTAAATACTCACAAATATCCACCCTAATTACACAGTTAATCAATTAAAACCAATAAAAATTAAATAAGCCTCTTATCAAAGGATATAAAAGTAATGTCCTGTGCTTACCAGAAAAAATGAAACAAGTATAACAGGTAACCAAAAAAAGAAGGAAAAAAAAATCACCAAAACCAGTATTCACAAACAGCTGCACACATATATATTTACCCTTTTCACCTCATAATGATGAATTAGAAAAGAAACTTGGTAAGGTTAAATCCTTCAGAGTCAAAAACTAGCATTTTATTGAGTGTATAAAGAACAATAACCTGCCTAAGGGGCTGAGGTTTAATAAATTCTCTAATGAAGCTGACTATAATATGGAACTACATGAGGAATTGGTTATGCTATATTGCTGGGATTAAAATGTTATAAATTATGATTAATTAACTAGATTGAAACTCTGTCTGAAAAAATGGAGACATTACATTTTTAGGTTGTCAGAGATTTATTGTAACCCAGGTGTAAGCCTTTATTTATAGCTATACACTCTAAGATCAATTATGTAGTTGGAAAAAAAAATAGAAAGGAAAAATGTTTTCAAGGGCAGAACTCAGTATTACAATAATGATGCTTGTCCTAAATACACAGATTAGAAGTAGAAGATGGATGTATTGTTTGGCCAGTCAGACTCAGTCATAGCAAATGTGACAAGTAATTCTCAATCAACGTCAGCTAATGACGATCAGAAAGTTTTGTTATCTGTCCTTCTCTCATGTTGCACCCTTGGAGTAGTAAATTGGGGGATGAATCAGGTTTCATACTATGAAGGACAGCAAGGCAGGAAGAATCATATACAACCACGTGTGGATTGGCATTTCAAAACATGGAGCAAGAATCAAGGCCTGAATTCTGTGAAGCAAGGTTTAAGAAATGATTGAGTGTATGCATGCTGCAAAAAAAACTGCCAATCACGACTAATTTGTAGTTGACTTGTTATTATGTACAAGGTAGACCTTAACATATTTAATTTTTCTGAATTTAATTTACCTTATGATGCTTACAATTTATTTATTAAGGGTTTTATGTTTTTTTTCTCTTATAAGAGCCAGTTTTTTCATAAACCATCATTGATTTGAGGTTAGTTAGGCATAAATTTAATTTTAAAATATATTTTAAAAAATCCAGTACTGTTTTGAATTGGTGCTTTAGTGGAAGTAGTAGTTTCAACCTTAGTTACATTCAGCATTATCCCTATCTAATAAAATGTGTGAAAGAGTATTAGAGAATTTTCTATGAGGTTAAACATAAAATTTAAATCAAATACAGGCAGGAGTGAATTAGAATTGTTTCAAACTGTTTGCAATAACACAAATATTAAGATAATGAAAGCTGGTAACAGAGCTGCTGTTGAGATTATGAATAGTGTTTATTATGGTAATAAAATGCAATAACATTTGTTGAATACTGAGGCCAATATTCATACTTATTTGCGCAAATGTGATAGGGGTATCCCTGATGTTTACAAATGACTGTAGCAAAGGGGAGATTCATAGAGGCCAAATACACTAATGTGAAATGCCTTAAGTATGAGATGCAAATAAAACATTTTTGTAAAGCAGCATATACTAATGAAGTGTTTTTGCAATTCATAGTCCAGTATCCGTGTGGCACACACATCCCTTGTTAAATGTGGTGCCTTGACTTGCACAGCTGAGGTGTAATCCATGAACTTTCCCCCAGCTATCCCTTCAGTAGTTTGTCAAAGTATGCACAAGAGCTAAAAATAAAACATATACACAAGGGATGCCTTCAGTAGTATAAACTAAATGCTAAAACTAAATGCCAAGAACTGTATAATAGTGTCCTTCAAGAAGTCATCCACCTATGGTAACTACCATATTGACAACACACTCCTAAGGGTTGACCCAGTAGTCAGGACTTGAGGACAAACATAGACAGTAATCTAGCCTTTGACCGTCAATAGTGAGGAAATCATTCTATGTTGTGTAATTTATAAACAAAAGTATGGCATCTAAGTCCAAGGAAGTCATTGTTCCACCATATATGGCATTCATTGGCCTTCTCATTTAGTGTAGTACCCCCTTCATTATATATTTGACCAGGCATACCCAACAATTGGAACAACCACAGAAGTTTCTGACTGAAAGAATACAAAGCATAAGTAACATGTCCTATGCAGACTTCCTCAAGGCCCTATCCTTGTATTCTGTCTGCTACAGATTTTGGGGGGGTAGATCTATGCCTGGCATACAAGGTATTGTCAGACACCACCCTGATGGACTTCCTGCATATCAGCAAATTAAACACCACCAGAATTACCCATACTAAAGACTTAAACATTACCTGTAATATAAGTAGGACCTGCTGAAGAAACAGGTATGTATCGCAGAGAATACCCCTTATCTGGGGCAGGCTCCCCTCCATGTTAAGCAGCATGTCTCCCTAATCAATTCAAGTGTAACTTGCATAATTGGATGGGGAACAGGAAATTCATGTCTGGTTTGGCACCTATTTCTGTAATGGACACAGGCAGTTGTAAATGGCTCATCTCCCAGGTCTCATGCTTGGAAATGTTTCATCTCCCAAGCCCATGCTTACACTTACCAAGGGTACCAGAACTTGTTAGAGATTTGGGATGCATGGCTAGGTTTAAAAAAGCCCTTGTGGTTGTTACCCTAGTAAACCACTATGAACCTATGAACCTATGTCCAAATATGCACAAGCTCCAAAATGAAACATATCCACATCAAATCCTTCAGCAGCTTGTCCAAGCACCAAATTGAAACACTTCCCCACTGATCCCTTCAGTACCATGTCCAAGTATGCGCAAGCATCAAAATGAAACACTTCCCCCACCAATCCCTTCAACAGTATGTCCAAGTATGTACAAGCACAAAATAAAACATTTCCCACCAATAACTTCTGTAGTATGTCTACATATGAACAAGCACCAAAATCAAACACTTCCCCCACGATCCCTTTAGCAGTATGTCCAAGGAACAAAATTAAACATTTTCCACCAGTCCCTTCAGTAGTTTGCTCAAGCATACACAAGCACCAAAATGAAACACTTGCCCCACTGATCCCTTCAGCAATATGTTCAAGTGCATCCAAGCAACAAAATAAAACATTTCACACTGATCCCTTCAGCAGTTATTCCAAGCAAGCATGAGCACCAAAATGAAACATTTTCTCATACAATCCCTTCAGTAATATATCCAAGAATGCACAAGCACCAGAATGAAACATTTCCCCAAGGAATCCCTTCAGTAGTATGGCCAAGTATGCACGCACACCAAAATAAAACACTTCCACATCTGATTCCTTCAGTATTAAGTCCAAGCACCAAAATAAAACATTTCTCCACCAATCTTAGCAGTATGTCCCAGAATGTACAAACACTGAAATCAAACATAGCCCCACTGATGACTTCAGCAGTTTGTCCAAGTATGCACAAATACCAAAATGAAACATTTCTCCACCAGTCCCTTCAGCCCTTCTGCAGGTTGTCCAGCTATGTAAAAAGCACCAAAATAAAACATTTCCCTAATGATAACTTCAGCAGTATGTCAAAGTATGCACAGACACTGAAATTAAAAATTTCCTCACTGGATCCCTTTAGCAGAATGTCCAGGCACCAAAAACATGCCCCCACTTATCTCCCCAAGGGCCAAAATGAAACATTTCCCCAAGTGATCCCTTCAGTAGTATGTCCAAGAATACACAAGCACCAAAATGAAACACTTGCCCCACTGATCCCTTCAGGAATATGTCCAAGTACATCCAAGCAGCACAATGAAACATTTTGCACCTATCCCTTTAGCAGTTACTCCAAACAATCACGAGCACAAAAACATTTTCCCATATGATGCCTTCAGTAATATATCCAAGAACGCACAAACACCAAAATTAAATATTTCCCAAAGCACTCCCTTCAGTGATATGTCCATGTATGCACAAGTACCAAAGTGAAACATTTCCCCCAAGGAATTCCTTCAGTAGTATGTCCAAGTATACACGCACACCAAAATAAAACACTTCCACCACTGATTCCTTCACTTTTAAGTCCAAGCACCAAAATGAAACATTTCCTTACTGATCCCTTTAGCAGTATGTCCCAGAATGTACAAATACTAAAATCAAACATAGTCCTACTGATGTTTTCAGCAGTTTGTCCAAGTATGCACAAGCACCAAAATGAAACATTTCCCCACCAATTTCTTCAGCCCTTCAGCAGGTTGTCCAAGTATGTAAAAAGCACCAAAATAAAACATTTCCCCAATGATAACTTCAGCAATATGTCAAAGTATGCACAGACATTGAAATTAAAAATTTCCTCACCGATCCCTTCAGCAGAATATCCAGGCACCAAAATGAAACATGTCCCCACTGATCCCATCAAGGACCAAAATGAAACATTTCCCCAAATGATCCCTTCAGTAGTATGTCCAAGTATGCACAAGCATCAATATTGAACATTTCCCCAGAGATCCCTTCAGCAGTATGTCAAAGTATGTACAAGAAATGAAACACTTCCCCCACTGATCCCTTCAGTAGAATATCCAAGCACCAAACTGAAACACGTCCCCACTGATCTCTTCAGTAGTATGTCCAAGTATGCATAAGCACCAAAATGAGACACTTACCCAAGTGATCCGAATAGTGGGATGTCCAAGCAGGCAGAAGCACCAAAACTAAACATATCTGTAATGAACCCTTCAGCAGTTTTTCCAAGTAAGAACAAGCACTAAAATAAAACATTTCCCAAAGTGTTGCCTTCAGTAGTATGTCAAAGTATGCACAAGCAGCAAAATGAAATATTTCCCCAAGCAATCCCTTCAGTTGTATATCCAAGACTGCACAAGCACCAAACTGAAATATTTCCCTAAGCAATCCCTTCAGTAGTATGTCCAATTATGCACAACCACCAAAAAAAATATTTTCCCAAGCAGTACCTTCAGTAGTTTGTCCAAATATGCATGCAAACCAAAATAAAACACTTCCACCACTGATTCTTTCAGCTGAAAGTCCAAGCACCCAATGGATACATTTCAAACCAAGAAGAGACCTTGCAGTGTGGAGGGTGTGATATTCACTTCATGAATTATGTTATGCATTTAGCTCACTTAATAAAAATCAAACTGTAAAATATAACTGTAAAATATGTGCTACAAAATAATCAAATAGAAAATAGTAGGTAGTCCACAGTTGAGTTAAAAATGGAATATCCTTTATACCCCACTGATCCCTTCAGTAGTATGTCAAGTATGCACAAGCACAAAGAAATAAACATTTTCCCAAAATTAACTTCATCAGTATGTCAAAGTATGCACAAGCATTAAAAATAAACACTTCTCCCACCTATTCAGCAAAATGTCCAGGCACCAAAAAGAAACATGTTCCCACTGATCCCTTCAGCAGTATGTGCAAATATTCATATGGACCAAAATGAAACACTTCCCAACTGATCCCTTCAATAGTATATCCATGCATACACAAGCACAAAAATGAAATATTTCCCCAAGTGATCCCTTCATTAGTATGTCCAAGTATGCACCAAAATCAAACATATTCCCACTGCTCCATTCATATTTTGTCCAAGTATGCCCAAGAACCAAACTGAAACATTTCCCCAACAATCCCTTCAGCCTCTCAGTGGTATGTCCAGATGTGTACAAGCACTGAAATAAACATTTCCCCACCAATAACTTCAGAAGTATGTTAAAGTATGCACAAGCACCAAAATAAAATATTTCCCAAACTGATTCCTTCAGCAGTATGCCCAATCAGGAAAACTAGAACATTTCACTATAGATCCCTTCAGCAGTAAGTCCAAGGATATGCAGGCACCAAAATGAATCATTCCCCTCCAATCCCTACAGCAGTATGTCAAAGTAGCACAAGCACTGAAATGAAACACTTCCCTTCAGTCCTTTCAGCAGAATGTCCAAGCACCAAAATGAAACATTTCCCCAAGTGATCTCTTCTGCAGTTTGTCCAAGTATATACAAGAACCAAAATGAAACATTTCCTCAAGCAATCCCTTCAACAGTGTGTCCAAGTATGTGCAAGCACCAAAATGAAAGTTTTCATCAAGTGATCGGAACAGTGGGAGCCTAAGTATGGGCAAGCACCAAAACTAAACATATCCATAATAATCCCTTCAGCAGTTTGTACAAATAAAAATACCCACTAAAATAAAACATTTCCCAAATGATGCCTTCAGTAGTATGTCCAAGCATGCATAAGCAGCAAAATTAAACATTTCCCCGTGTGATCCCTTGAGTTGTATATCCAAGACTACACAAGCACTAAAATGAAATATTTCCCCTAACAATACCTTCAGTAACATGTCCAACTATGTAAAAGCTCCAAGATAAAACATTTCTCCAAGCAATCCCTTTTGTAGTATGTCCAAGTATGCATACAAACCAAAATAAAACACTTCCACCACTGATTCCTTCAGCTGTAAGTCCAAGCACCAGAATGATACATTTCCCCACTGATCCCTTTAGCAGAATGTCCAGGCTTCAAAAAGAAACATGTTCCCACTGATTCCTTCAGTAGTATGTGCAAATATACTCAAGCACCAAAATGAGACAATTCTCCAAGCGAGCCCATCAGTAGAATGTCCAAGTATGTACAAGAACCAAAGTGAAACATTTCCCCACCAATCCCTTCAGCCCATCAGCAGTATGTCCAAGAGAGTACAAGCAACAAAAAAAGAAGTAATGTACTCACCATAACATTTCATGTGAGTTGTCCATCTCGCCTTCATTCTGTACTTGTGGGTTCGGAACCAAGGATGACCGATTACAAAAGCTCTAAATCTTCAACTGTCTTGTGGCTTACTCCCTATCACAGGATGCTCTAGGGCATTCCCCAGATCTTGTTTGCTGGTATACTAATATGCGTATATAAGAATCTTTCATTATTTTATAAGCCAAGAAGAGGGTCAGAGAATATCAGATGCCAAATAGTAACCCCTCGATCTTCCAGGAGCTAAAAAGGTTGGGGGTAGGAGGGTGGTGTAAGAAAGAAGGCGAGATGGACAACTCACATGGAATGTTATGGTGAGTACATAACTTCTTTATGTGAAGTTGTCCTATCTCGCCTTCATTCTGTAGTTGTGGGACAGCGTCCCTAGCACCATCTTTCTTGGGTGGCAAATGGGAGAACATTCTTCATAACAGTGGACACAAAAGAAGCCTTGTCCCTGGAGGCCAAATCCACTTTGTAATGAGTGATAAAGGTATGAGTCCTTGTCCAGGTTGCTGCCGCACAAATGGTATCAATTGGCAATTTTGCACGAAAGGCAGAAGAGGTTGAAATAGCCCTGGTAGAATGTGCTCTTATTTTGTCTGGAAGTTTGTTTACTGACTGATAGGTGAATGAGATGCAATCTGACAACTATCTGGATAGAGTGGTTTTTGCTACTGAAGCACCTTTCTTACAGTCTGAAAAGGATAAAACAATTGGTCAGTCTTTCTAAAGTCCTTTGTTCTGTGTAAATAGAAATGTAATTGTCCATGTACATCAAGTTGGTGTAACATGTATTCTGCCTTATTGCCATACTTGGGTAAAAAACTGGTAAGTCTATGGACTGATTTAAGTTTGATTCTGAGCATACTTTTGGTAGAAATGATGGGTTTGTGTGAAGTGAGACTCTGTCATTGTGAAACAGCATATACGGAGGTTTGATAGATAATGCTTGTAACTCTGAAACCCTCCTAGCTGAAATGATAGCCACAAAGAAAATCGTATTCCAGGTAAAGAACTTCAAGTCACAGGATGATGCAGGTTCAAAAGGGGGAAGAATTATACGGGATAATACAAAATTTAATTCCATGGGTGGTCTTAACAGGTTAGTACCTCTCAAGAAAGCTTTACAAAGTCTGTAGGACTTAACGTTCAGTCCCCCTCCTCCAAAATGAAAATTAGAGATTGCTGCTAATTGTACTTGAATAGTAGCTGTAGCTGCTTCATCATTAAAAAGCTTTGCTAAGAATTCCAGTATGGAAGATACAGGTGCAGAGAATGGATCAATATGATTTTTTAAGGCCAAGGAAGAAAATCTTTTCCATTTGCTGAGATATAATCTTTTCATAGAAGCTTTGTGAGAAGAAACGAGGATATGTTGCACTGAAGGTTAGGTAGCCTGGCTATGTTTGCAATCAGAGCAGCCAAGCTGTCAAATTGAGGGGTTGAAGAGATGGATGGAGCATTCCCGATGGAGGAGTCAGAAGATCCTGCACTGGGTCCAGAATCCAATGCTCCTCCTAAAGATGAGGCCACAAGAAGGTTTACCAAATTTGATGAGGCCAGTAAGGGGCCACAAGTATTACGGTCTTCCAAATATGCTGGCTTTCTGAAGAACTTTGGGTATCAATGGAAATGGAAGAAAGGCATTGAGGAGACCCAAGGGCCAATTGTATACAAGTAGAAGTACAAGTGCATCCCTTGGGAATTCCCCTGGAGGGGGGATTAGGGCAAGGTAGCTGCTGCATTTGGCATTCACAGACATGGCAAAAAGATCACAGCAAGGCTGGCCCCATTTTTTGGAAAATCATTTCCGCTGTGTCTTGTTTCAGGGATCACTCATGAGGTTATCAGTATTGCTCTACTGTGCTTGTCTGCTATCACGTTGCCTCTCTGCTTAAGGATTTCTAGGATGTCTGCAAAGGAGAAATCCTCGGAGGGCGGCCGTGAGGCCCCTTTTGACTCATCAAGGTCTGTGTCTGATGTGATCGACTTCTCTGGGGAGTCCAAATGCTTCCTCTTGCATAATCTCTTGTGAGGCACCTCTTCAGAAAGGCATTCTGGAGAGGTTTCAGAAGAGAAGAATTTGCCCACTGGGGCATCCTGAGGCCTTGGGTCTCCAAGTTTGTGTGGAATCAGTTGTGCTGAGATGGAAACCGGTGCCTTTGGGGAAGGAATGACTGGATCTGAGAGTAGGGCTGCCCATGGGAATAGCATTCTCCTCATTGCCTCGAAAGACCCCCACCCATGACCCGAGGAAGCTCCCAGTTTTGAAGAACTAGAAGGCTTCCCCAGCACTAAGTGTGTTGGCTCTGAAGCTGATGTAGGAGCCGAGCTCACCCATGCTGAGGTGCCAGGAGGCAAGTTCAGATCCGACAACTGTCCGATCCGACTGTTCTCCCTGGACCCGACTGGAGAGCATTGGCTCCTAGACTCCTCAAGCTCAGATGGTACCAAGGAAGTCAGAGCAGAAGTTGGAGCCGCAGATCCTTGAGCAGGTCTCAGCTCTGATGGTTCCATTATTATCAGCTCCATGCATTCTGATTCCAAGGCTCCAAGGTTGGTCGGAGAAGGAATCGATAATGATGGGGTAGGTCCACTTGGCTCCAAAACCCTCTGAGATGGCTCCAACAATAATTTGCTAGTGCTGGTGTACTCAAGACCCTCTACACCACACGATCCACATCATCTTCTGACAAACTCCTGGAGGACTGAGAAGAGGGGGCAGGAAATCTCAATTTTTGTAATATAGGTGACCTTAAAGTTGGAGAAACTGACTCCAGGACAGGGAACCAGCTCTGAGACTGCAATACCATCGGTTCTGAAACAGGAGGAGCTTTGGTAGAAGGTTTTTTGGGCCCAATGGATTTCGGGTCCCATGAACACATTTTCTAGATTTTATTTGAAGAACCAGATTGATCTGATGAGGATGAAGATCTCTTACTTGACTTCTCAGATCTAGAAGGAGGGGAAGCGGTTTTCTTTAATGCACTCTGACCTTCTTCTAAGACTCCAAAAAGGAAGTCTTTAAGAATCCTCTCAGTATGAGGTTATTTTTTCTTTCAAGGAGAACCCTTGAACTAAATGAATAGCATATGGAGCACGACTCCTACAAGTGTACTGCTCCAAGGCAATAGACACATTCAGTATGACCATCCATCAAAGACATTTTCTGGGAGCACCTAGAACACTTCCTGAACTCAGAGGGTTTAGTGTCTTTTGATTGCTTAGACATATTTACCAAGAAAATAACGCAACTGTAACAGCACCAGTAATATTTTTTAAACTATCTGGATAGGAACAACAAGCAACTTTTAACTTTTAAATTTTAACTTTTTTTTTTTGTAGTATAAGGCACACTACACAGGAAAAAAGCCCTCTAACTTAAACGGGCTGAGCCGCTCTCTAAGTTAAATGAGCTGACTCAGGGAAAGGGATTCAAACTTGTTTCCATCAGTAAATAACCAACAAACACACAATGATATGACAAAAGGGAAGGTTAGTACAGGAAAACCTTATAAGCTAAAAATTAACCAAAAACAACTAAGCACACAGCCATAGCCAGCATTAGGCATAGGCCAACTAGGTGGCTGCCTAGGGCACCGCTTTTTTAGGGGCACTTTTCCAGTATTTATTTGGTGTAGATAAACCAGAATGGGGGCACCAGGTGGTGTGGTGGGGCACCGTGGAGCGCTTTAGCCTAGGGCACCAGTTGACCTAAGGCCAGTCCTGCACACAGAGCACTTAACTTGGGAAAAGGAAGGTTTCAGTCTAAATTCCTGATCAGTAAAGAAAAATCCACAACATACAATTTAGTCAAAATTAATTGACTAACAAATGCACAGATAAGCTGGATAGGGATGAAAGAGTAGGCCTAGAGATAAAGTGACAGCCCCAGAGAAAACCACAATTAGCAGACACAGTCTAACACTGTGATAAACAAAGTCAAAAACTTCTTAGATAATAGCACAGAAAAATATTATTTAGGAAAAACTAGTTTTTTTACAGGTATAATAAAGTTTCTAAAGTAACTTAGCCATAGCCAGTTGAAGAAACACCTGATCTGTTTAGCTGCAAATGAGATCTGGGGAATGCCTTTGAGCATTATAGGATAGAGAGTAAGACATGAGCTAGTTGGAGAGCTCGAGCTTTTGTAATCGGCCAAGTTGGAACTGAGAATCGGTTCCGAACCCACAAGTACAGAATGAAGGTGAGATAGGACAGCTTCATATTAAAACATTTCCCTACCAATACCTTCAGAAGTATGTCTAAGTATGCACAAGCATCAACATAAAACACTTACCCCACTGATTCCTTCAGCTGTATGCCCAAGTATATAAAGGTATCAAAGTGAAATATTTCCCCTCCAGTCCCTACAGCAGTACATCAATATATGCACCAGCACTAAAATGAAACATTTCCGCCACTAATCCCTTCAGCAAAATGTCCTAGCCCCAAAAGGAAACCTCACCCTAAGCCATCCCCTCAGCAGTTTGTCCAAGTATGCACAAGAACCAAATTGAAACATATCCCCAAGGGATACCTTCAGTAGTATGTCCAAGTTTCCACAAGAACCAATTTGAAACACTTCTACCACTGATCCCTTCAGCTGTACATCCAAAGACCAAAATGAAACATTTCTACCCCTGTACCTTCAGTGGTATGTCCAGGTAGATAAGAACACCAAAATGTAACACTTCCCCACTGATCCCTTCAGCAGTTTGTCCAAGTATGCACAAACACTAAATGAAACATTTCCCCAAGTGATCCCTTCAGTAATTTCTCCAAGTATGCACAAGCACTAAAATGAAACATTTCCCCAAGTGATCTTTTCAGTAGTATCCCCAAGTATTCCCAAGGACCAATATGGAAAATCTCCTATCACTGATACTTTCAGCAGCATGCCCAAGCATCAAAATGAAACATGTTCCAACCTGTCCTTTCAGTAGTTTGTCCAGGTATGCACAAGCATGAAAATTAAACATTTCCACAAGTGATTCCTTCAGTAGTATGTCTAAGAATGCAGAAGAACCAAAATGACAGGTATCCACACCAATCCCTTCTATAGTTTGTTCAAGTATGCAGAAGCAGCAAAATGAAACATACCAATAACTAATAAGGAAACTTCACTGTGTGGAAGATCTAAGATTCCCTAGAGTTCAGACAGCTAATAAAAACCATACTGTGAATATCCCACCTAATAACAGGTGGTAGAAATACTTTTTTAAAAATCTTTCCAAAGTATAAATCTACTAATGAAAGTAAGGAAGCACTAGATAGGTCAAGTTGAATCTTCTTTATTAAAAACACATAAACAAGTGATCTAAATAATAGTTTAAAAAAAAGCACAATAAAGTTTAGAAATTATATATCTGTTTAAAAGCATGTATAAAAGCATGGGGGTGGGTTACTAGGGTAGCTGTGTTATAAAAGACAATTAACATGTTTACTTGCTAAATGCCCGTTCTCCCTTACACCAGTGTGATATTCGACACAGAGCTGCCCTAATTCTAGCTCTGTGATTCCAGAATATGTGAAACTAAACTAAACTAAAAGTTAAACTAAAAATTACACATTAACAACTGCTAAAACTTCCTGAAAGCATTTCATTGTAGTATCAAAAAAAGAAAGATTTAACGTAAGTCTTCAAAATCCCTTAGAAATCATTTCTAACAACATTCAGAAACATTTTCAACATAGATTGCTTTTGTCTATTACAACTTCTTCAGGTTTGTGTGTCAAGTAGGAAAAGCAACTAAAAATTAAAAGTTAAATAAAATATAAAACTACGTTTTCTTGGGCTGAAAACAATATATATAGTACAAAAAACAAATCCTAAATAAATACATAGCAAACACTTGAGAATATATATATATATATATATATATATATATATATATATATATATATATATATATATATATATATCTGTACATAAGTTATTCGTCTCAAATGATAAATCTATCAATGAATTTTAAAGTACAAACCACTCAGAAGTCTATAATATATATATATATATATATATATATATATATATATATATATATATACATATATAAATCTAGTGGAAAAACAGTTGTTCATGCTCACAGCAGTGATAGTCAGGTCTGCAAACCCTAAAAAAATGTGTAAAAAGGACCCAGTTTAAAATGTATGAATGTTATAATATTGGAGGAAATATAAATATGAGGTATATCTGACACTAGTACTCAGTATGTATCTAAGCTCAAGCATTGTGCATTAAAAAGTTACAACCTAAAAAGGCTAAACTGTCACACAACAATCAGCACAGTGACAGTTTAGCCTTTTTAGGTTGTAACTTTTTAATGCACAATGTTTGAGCTTATCTAGACACATACTGAATATTAGTGTCAGATATACTACGTTTGTATTGGCTCCAATTATGACAACATTCATACATTTTAAATGGGGTCCTGTTTACACATTTTTTCTAGAGTTTGCAGACCTGAATGAATATCAATGCTGTGAGCATGAGCAACTGTTTTTCCACTACATTTTCCATATCTATATCTCTATTTCTCTATTTACCTGTCTGTATATTTTTATATATTTCTGAGTGTTTTTACTTTAAAATTCTTTAATAGATTTATCATTTGAGATTAATAATTTATATATATATATTTTTTTTCCTCAAGTGTTTGCTAGGTATTTACTTAGGATTTGTTTTGTGTACCTTATTTTCTTAAATAATATGTATTGTTTTTAGCCCAACAAAATGAAGTGTATATATTGTTATTTAACTTTTAATTTTTAGTTGCTTTTCCCACTTGACACACAAACCTGAAGAAGTTCTAATAGATGAAAGAGGTCTATGTTACATATGCTTCTGAATATTGGTAGAAATGATTTCTAAGGAATTTTGATAACTTATGTTAACTCTTTCTTTTTTGATATTATAATGAAAAGCTTTCAGCATATTTTAGCAATTATTAATGTGCAATTTTTAGCTTAACTTTTAGTTTAACATATCTTGGAATCACAGAGCTTGAAGTAGGGCAGCACTGTGTCAGATATCATATTGGTGTATGGAAAAGGGGTATTTAGCAAGTAAACATGCTAACTGTCTTTGATAACACAGCTACCCTAGTAAACCACTCTCATGTTTTTAAACATGCATTCAAACAGGCATATAAATGGAATGGTGAATTTATTCACTTTATTCTGTTTTTTCAACTATTATTTGGATTGCTTGTTTGTGTGTATTTAATAAAGAAGATTCAACTTGAACTATCTTCTGCTTCCTACCTTCATTAGTGGATTTATACTTTGGAAAGTTTTTAAGAAAGTATTTCTACCACCTGTTATTAGGTGGGGTATTCACGGTATGTTTTTATTAGGTGCCTGAACTCTAAGAAATCTTAGATCTTCCACACAGAGAAGTTTCCTCATTATTTGTTTTTGGACCCAGTATATTGACTTACTGGATTTGTGAGACTTTGAGGGTACACCACAGAGACTGTTTGTTGAAAATGAAAATACCTCCACTAATCCCTTCAGCAGTTTGTCCAAGTATGTAACAGCACCAAAGTTAAACATTTGTCAACTGATTCTTTTAGCAGTATGTAAAAGTGTGTACAAGCACCAAAATGAAACACTTCCCCCACCAATCCAATCAAAAATATGTCCAGGTATACATAAGTACCAAAATGAATCACTTCCCCCTCTGATCCATTAAGTAGTATGCCCAAGCTGTAAAAAGAAACACTACCCCAAGTGAGCTCTTTGGTAGTATGTTTAAGTATGTACAAGCAGAAAAATCATATTCCTACTGATTCTTTCAGCAGTTTGTCCAAGTATACACAAGCACCAAAATGAAACATAACCCCGTTACACCATTCAGATTTTGTCCAAGTATGCAGAGCACCAAAATGAAACATTTCCTCACCAATCCCTTCAGCCCATCAACAGTATGTCAAAGTACAAGCACCAAAATAAAATATTTCCCTACCAATAACTTCAGCAGTATGTCTAAGTATGGACAAGCACCAAAATGACACACTTCCCCCACTGATCACTTCAGCAGTATGTCCAAGAAACAAATTAAAGATTTCCCTACAGATCCTTTCAGCAGTATGTTCAGATATGTCCAAACACCAAGATGAAAAATTTTTCACTGATCCCTCTAGCAGTATGTCCAAGTATGCACAAGCATTAAAATGAAACCCTTCCCCACGATTCCTTCAGCAGTTTGTCCAAACATAAACAAGAACCAAAATGAATCATTTCCCCAAGCGATCCCTTCAGTAATATGTCCAAGTATACACAAGGATGAATTGAAAAAAAAACACCAGTCCCTTCACAGTTTGTCCAAGTATACAGAATCATCAAATGAAACATTTCCCGAAGCAATCTGAACAGTAGTATTTCCAAGTTTGCACAAGCACCAAAATGAAATACTTCCAACACTGATCCCTTCAGCAGTAAGTACAAGCACCAAAATTAAACATATCCTCAATGATCCCTTCAGCAGAGAGTCAGGTCACCATGAATTAAAAGATTTTTTGGGATAAATACCTATATGAAAGAAATATCACATTTAAAAAAATGGAAACGTGTAGAGCATCCAAGCCTAACACGTGTTTAGACAGGATGGCTTGCATTTGTCAAGATCAGGTAGATATTTTGCAGTATTTGACAAACACAAGGCAGAATTTTTGCCAGGGCAAACATTTTAACAGTTCATAGATAGCAACATTTGAGGCATGTCTGATGGTTGTTAATGCTAGGAGCATTAATAATAAAGTTTTTGCACTTGAAAATGTTCTATGTTCCCACAAAATTGAAGTTGTTATTGTTTGTGAAACATGGTTAAATAACAATGACTGGAAACCACTTCTGTCAGGATATACATGTGTTTACTGTAACAGACATTGTAACAAAAAGTCAGGTGGCGGTATTATGATAGGGTTTAAAGATAGTTATGAGACATGTAATTATTACATATTCAGTGATAACACCAATACTATAGATTGTGTAACTGTGACAATAAAGACAGCCCTGGAACATATAACAATTGTTGGAGTTTATAGACTACCAATGTCAAGTGCTGATGACATTTCTTGCATAAAACACAGGAGGGAAGAATAATAGTGGCTGGGGACTTAAATTTACTAGAAACAGACTGGAATAATATTGATTCAGCAACATTAGTAAGGAAATTATTCATACATATGTTCATGAACAGCAATTGCTTCAGATTGTAAAACCCTACCAGGGAAACAAATTACTGTTACTTCATGTTAAGTTTTACCACTGTTGATAAGCAGTGATCATGAGGTTATAAAGGTTAATTTGTTGCTAGATAATTCTGCCAAACTAAACCAATGCACAGAAGATTAATTATAGATTTTTTGGAAGCCAAACAGTCACTATGTAAAACTAATTGGAGTGATGCATTCAGTGGGAAAACTGCAGAAGGAATGTGGAATGTTTTGTAAGAGAAATTGTATACGTGCAAAAAAAATCAAAAAATGTTTAACATCAGGATCTAGGCATACAACTTCATGGGATATATTTCTGTAAGAAAAAGATACCCGATTAAGGTGAGAGACAAATAATATAAGAAATGGAAAAGAGGTTGAACTACAACTTTGAAAACTGAAATTAACAAGTAGGACAAACAAATTAAGCTAGTGTGAGACAAGATGAAAATTTTGAAGAAAATTTATATAAAGATATTGAGCATAATAGGAAACCATTTTATTGATACATAAGATATGGAAGGAGTAAAGACATACAAATTGATAAACTGTGCATAGATTCTAAAATTTATTCTCAGACACAACAGATTAAATATATATTTACAAAATGTTACGCAGTTTGACTCCACAAAGGTGATGATAAGTTGTTTTAGTGATATCCAGGTAATCTAAAATATTGGAATCAAAATAGATTATATTGAAAAAGTACTCTGCAAACTTAATCCAAACAAAGCACTGGTACTAAATGGAATAAATAATAATGACATGAGAAGACTTCAGCAAGAACTTATAGTACCATTATATCTATTATTTACTATGTCATATAAATATGTGGAGATTCCTCAAGATTGGAGACGTGGTCTTATTAAACCTATCTTTAAAGGAAAGTGGAGAAGGACAAACCAAGAGTCATATAGACTCTTAAGTCTACTTTCGTGTTGTGGAAAAATAATGGAGAAGGTAATACTGAATAAGACATTGTTGGAACTAGAAAGTCTGTGACTTGAAACCATATATCAGCATGCATGTGTTGAAAATACGTCTATTATCACCTGCAACATGGTGTTCTATAACAATATAATAACTGCTATGAATGAAAAATTGTGCTGTGATGTAATCTATATAGATTTAATTTCAGCATTAAACATGGTCATACACAAAATATTGATCAGTAAATTAGAACAACTAAGTATTGATTTTCACTTGATAAGATAGATAGCTGAATGGCTTACAAATAGGATGTGGCAAGTATCATACAGCAATCGGTGAAATTCTTGGTTACAGTCAGGGTGTCCCACAGGGCTTGGTCCTAGGCCCTTATTTAGATTGCATCTCTCAGATCTATCTTTTTCATCTGTGGTGTTCTACACTATGTATGAAGATGACCTGAAATCGGATAAACCAATTACGTCTGTTACATACATATAGGGCATATCTGCAAAAGAACTTGAATGAATTGATCATTTGGGCACAGGAGAATAATATGCTGATAAATCTATCAAAAACTATGTATATGTGATTTGGGAGACATAAATTGAAAGGTGAATATTTAATACAACACAGTGATTGAAACTGTAGATTCATTTAAGGGTATGGGTATTTTGGTGGATCCAGCTTTGAGTTTTTCTAATCATGTCAACCAATTGGTTAACAATAGCTATAGAACTATAGGTTGTATAAAAAGATTTATAAAGCCTAGGAATTCAGAAATGATGAAGTCATTGTTTGTTAATGACATTAGACCCAAACTTGAGTATGGAATAACAATATGGAAACCCTATAAGAAAACAAGCACAAGTAAACTAGAAAGAGTACAGCAGAAATATACCAAGAGCATCCATGGATGTGAAAATATAAGTTATTATGAAAGACTAAAATATCTGAACTTGTACAGTGCCTCTTACAGATGTTTAAGAGGAGATCTTATTCAGATATGTAGGGCATTTAGAGACAACTATATCTGCGAATGTTTGGGGTTATCAAAAAGTAGTACAGAATGATCAGACAACCTATATAGAAGATTTTGTAGAAATGAGAAGTATGCTAATTGGTTATCTGAGAGATAAGCTGATGCAGGAACATTCTACCAAACTACATTAAAGCAAACAATAGTTTAGATGTTATAAGAACAGCCTGGACACTTATTATGGGAAAAACTGTTTTGGTATATTGGCAGGCTAGAAGGGCGTTAATGCCCATGCTTGAAATATTTGTATATATGTATGTATGTATGCATGTATCTTACATAAGGAAGGTTTGTGGTCTACACTCTTGTGGCAGGTGAGGTAGCTTGCACCCTTCTGAGTTGTGAATTACTGGTCGAAGACTTATTGTGTCTGCTTTTCTAAAAGTGTTTTAGTTTTGGTTTAAGCACTTGAGCTCTAGACCATTTACTTTACATTAAGAAGGTTAGTGGCCTACACAGTTGTGGGGGAAGATGGTAGACTTCACCCTTCTTAGCTGGGAATTGCTGGTGAAGACGTATTATTCTTGGTATTCTAAGTGTCTTAGTTCCGATTTAAGCACATATTTATTTATTTATTTACATTTGTTTACTGGGATGGTCCGACTGGGCTGGAGCCCATTTTCAGTGGAGGCCTGGGGAGAAAAACGCTGTAGCACAAATACATAGACTTAGAATTACAAGAACAATTTACAGTATTAACAAGCAGGTTTTGAATACTATACATCATAAGAGTGGACGCAGAGTTGTAGACAGTTACAAAGTCTAATAAACAGAAAGCTATTTTACATTTTTTTAATAGCAGGTTACTAGCCAAAAATTTTCAATTCTTTAAAAATTGTGGGTTACTAGTGTCTTTCAACAAGAGAGTGATAACATTCATATTTAGTACATATGTATTTTCTTGGCAGATTGATTACATAGATTTTATGGGCATGATAGTGGATGAACAGAGTTTAAACTGTTACCTTAGAAATTGTATTAAGTCTGTAAGTGTAGATTGGTAGAAGGTAGTTGAGAAGGTTAGAGGTAGGAGAATAATAGAGAGGTACATGAGTTATTAGTAAGAGTACTCTGGGGTGACTGTAATCCAGGAAAAGAAAAAAAATGAGGGAGGAAGGTGGATGGCATTAGTTGGAGCTGATACGAGATCAAATACATTTGCTGTTGAGGTAGTCTTTTAGCAGTTTTTTTTAAATTGTGGTGGGCTGGTAATGTTTAGAATATGTTGGAGAATTGTGTTCCGGATTTTAGAGATATAGTGCGAATAGAAGGAGTCTCCAGCTTTATTGTTGCTTTTGGAAATGTTTAGCAATGTCTTATGTGAGTATTGGAGTTGTCGATTGGTAGCAAAAGGTTGAAGCATTTGTTGTAGGGCAGGGGTCCTGTCTGGTTGGTATACTGTGCAGTGGGTGAAGATGAGTTGGTGAAGGTTAAGTGTTGTAGGAGTTCTAAGAATTTTACTAGTGTATAGCAGAACAGTGGTGGCAGCTGTTAGGGGAGCTTGTGGCAAATTTGGCTATTTTGTTGTAGGAGGACTCAAGTTTTGTAAGGTCAATTTTGTTTAGGTTAGTGAGGATGGGAGAGGCATAGAGTAGAGTGGACAGGAGATGAGTTCTGGCAATGTCTAGTCTGGGTTGGTTGGTAAAGAAAAGCTTAATTTGGTACAGAGCGCCTAGCTTAATGTGAGTCTTTTTAATGGACTGTGATAGATATGTCAAATTTCATTTTGTTATTGATTGTAACACGTAGTACTTTAGTTTGCAAGATGGCAGTTATAGTAGTGTTGCTGGATGAATGTACTTGAAGTGTAGTTAGGGGATTGGGTGATTTGGTCAGGAGAAAGAGCATCAACTTGGTCTTGTTTGGGTTCACTAAGGTTTGCTTCAGCTAGCCAGGATTCTGCTTCAGAGAAGGATTGCTGTTTAGTGATCTCTATTTGTTTTAAGTAGGATGCAGTACATATGAGGGTTGATTCATCTGCGTATTGGATGACTGAGGCAAGACGGTTTGATTTGTGCAGTTGGTTGTTGAAAATGGTGAAGAGTAGGGGGCCTAGTATACAGCCTTGGGGTACTCCTGTGTTAATAGGAAGTAGGGATGATAGCTCCTGCTGCTATTTAACAGCATGTTGGTGGCTAGTAAGGTAGCTGTGGAACAGTGCTACTGAAGAGTGGCTAGGTTTTAGGGTGGCGAGCTCTGACAGTTTCTCTGATTCTTGTGAGAAACTGTGTCAAAGACCTTGGAGAGGGCTAGAAAGATGGAGGTTACAACTTTAACATGATTTTCTGTGTTAATTTACTGCATCAATGAAGCTGAGGAGGGAGAATGTGGTGCTATGCTGAGGGAGAAAACCATGTTATGTGTGAGATAAGAGGTTGTTAGTTAGAAAGTGGTTTAGAAGCTGGGTGTCTATACATTTTTCTAGTATTTTGGAGATGGGTGGAAGAATGGCAATATGTAAGTGGTTTGTGAGTTCAGTGGAGTTGCCCCCTTTGTGCAGGGGAATGATGTATGACATTTTTCAGGATAGAGGGATGTCGTTTTTGATGATGGAGCAATTGCTCAGTATAGAGATGGGGTAGGCAATGACCTCTGCTTCAATTTTTAGTAATTCTGCAGGAAAGTTTGCTGCTAAGTTGATGGGTTTGAGTTTACTGAGTAGCTTTTTTATGATGTGAGTTGATACAGATTTAAAGGTGACAGTGTTACTGGCTTTGATATTTGTAAGTGGGATCTCAGGTGGTGTATTTTGGTGACAGTTGATAAGAGAGTGAATTGAATTTGTGAAGAAGGAATTGAATTGTAAAGCTATACTGTTAACTGAGGGAAGTGTGGCAGGTTTAGGGGTTGAGGTATCCCCCAGGTTGAAGGAGTTTATTTATGGTGGACCAGATTTTTTGGGATTGTTTTGGCTTATCTATTGGGAAGCAGTATAGTAAGTTTTTTTTTGTCAGATTTTATTTAGGATTTGACTTTGTTCCTGAGTTGTTTGTATAGTAGTAGGTTGTCTTGTTTTTGTTGGTTATCCAGTGTACCCATGCTTTGACCCTTTGTTTAAGCAGGTTTCTGGTGTTGTTTATTAGCCATGGTGTGTAGTGATTTTTTGGTCTGCCATATCTACTGGGGGCTGAGCTGTATAGGATGCTGAGAAAGGTGGTATTGAAGTGTTGCTCTACGACATCTAAAGGAAGGGTTTTGAGGGGTGACCAGTTTACTTTGTTGCAGCAGGGAAAGGAATATTTGGGTATTAAATTTCTTTTTATTATGGAATAGACTGTAGGCTGATTGTCTGGGAAGGCTGAGGTTGTGTCTAATTAGATATGTGGTCAGTCACTGATACTGTTGGGGAGGCAGCCAACTTGGAAGGATATTGGTGGTTTATTAGTAAGGGTCCAGTCTAGAATGGAATGTCTGTCGGAGGGTTTGTCTATTCTGGTGGGTTCTTGTATGAGTTGGGAGATGCCATGTAAGTTTATAAAGTTGGAGGG